>NC_060281.1:56001435-56098283 GCF_021613505.1 Equus quagga
GTGGCAGACCCCTGGGCTAACAGGCCAAGGGATGAACCTCAATGGCCCCCACTAGGGTCTGTGCTCTAGTGGGCGTGGCAGACCCCTGGGCTAACAGGCCAAGGGATGAACCTCAATGGCCCCCACTAGGGTCTGTGTCAGCACACCTGAGCCAGCTCAGAACAATGGCCCCCACCAATGTCTCAGCCTCCTGAGAGGTCCCTCCTCTCACCAAGATGCCCCCAGAGCCCACCAGGTAAGTCTTGTTTCACCAAAGGACTGTCAGCCTTCTCTCTGGTGATTTTAGGTTGCTGCAACGAGTGAGTTTGTGCACAGGCCCTTTAAGACCTGGGTCTTTTTGACTTTCTGCCGATAGCTTTTCTGGGGGTGTCCTCGCTGCAGTCAATAGCCAGCAAAGCCAGACAGTAAGACCCCCGTCTCAGTTTAGCTGAGTCTGAAGGATGCTTATAGCAGTATCGCCCCCACTCCGGACCTCACTCCTCCAGGGAGGGCTGCGTACCTTAGGGTGGCTCCCACCTGGCCAGGTGAGAAGCTCTGCTGCTCCCGAAGGTGGCTTTTTTCCTCTCCAGCAGGAATTTCTGCCTTTGTCAGGACTGTCCCTTGTTGTGGGGTTCTTTTTATCCAATTTTCGGTTCTCAATCCGGGGTAATTTTTCCAAAAATTGTGGTAACCTGGTTGTGTTCGCGGGAGGAGACGAGTTCAATGTCTGCTCACACCGCCATCTTGACAAAATCTTAGTTTTTGTTTTTCAAGGAATTTATCCATTTCATCTAAGTAGTTGAATTTATTGGCATAATATTACTCATAATATTCCCTTTTTATCATTTTAAAGTCTGTAGAATCTTTAGCAACATCTCCATATTCATTTTTTCCCCAAAAGATTGGCACCTGAGCTAACTGTTGCCAATCTTCTTTTTTTTAATTTAATTTTTTTCTGGTTTTCTCCCCAAATCCCCCAGTACAAAGCTGCATATTTCAGTTGTGGGTCCTTCTAGTTGTAGCATGTGGGACACCACCCCAGTGTGGCCCGACAAGCAGTGCCATGTCCATGCCCAGGATCTGAACCGGTGAAACCCTGGGCTGCTGAAGTGGAGTACGCAAACTTAACCACTCTGCCATGGGTCTGGTCCCATATTCATTCTTGATATCAGTAATTTCTATGTTCTTTTTTTTTTTTCCTCCTGGCTAGAGTCTGGTTACATCCATCTGCCTGGAAGCTTGTCAATTTTATTCATCACTTTTAAGGAATCAGCTTTTGGTTTCATTTATTTTCTCTATCGTTTTTCAGTTTTCTATTTCATTGATTTCTGTTCTTTACTGTTTCCTTCTTTCTGCTTAATTTGGGCTTAATTTTATCTTCTTTTTCTAGTGTTTTAGGGTGGAAGCTCAGATCCTTAATGTGAGACTTTTTTCTTTTCTAGTACCAGCATTTAATGCTACAAATTTCCTTCTAACCACTGCTTTGGCTGCGTCCCACAACTTCTGATATAGTGTGTCTTCATTTTATTTCAGTTTAAAATATTTCCTGATTTGCCTTATGATTTGCTTATTATTTTGAGGAAGATTAGCCCTGAGCTAACATCTGCCACCAATCCTCCTCTTTTTGCTGAGAAAGATTGTCGCTGAGCTAACATCTGTGCCCATCTTCCTCTATTTTATACGTGGGATGCCTGCCACAACATGGCTTAATGAGCAGCATGTAGGTCCACACCCGGGATCCGAACTGGCACCCGGGCCGCCAAAGCAGGGTGTGCAAAGTTAACTGCTACACCACTGGGCCAGCCCCACCTTATGATTTATTTTTGACCCCATGAGTTCTGTAGGCTGTTTAATTTCTAAATATTTGAGGATTTTCCAGATATGTTATTGATTTCTAGTTTAATTGTGTTGTGGTCGGAGTACATACATTGCATGATTTCAATCTCAAATGTAGTGAGAGTTGTTTAATGGCCCAGAATATGATCTATCTTAGTGAACATCACAGGTGCATTTGAAAAGAACGTATTCTGCTGGTTGTCTGGGTGGAGTATTCTATAGTGTCAGTTAGGTCAAACTGGTTGATAGTGCTGTTCAAGTCTTCTGTCTCTTCACTGATTTGCTGTCTACTTGTGCTATGAAATATTGATGGAGGAGTGTTGAAACCTCCACCTATTACTGAATTTGCATATTTCTCCCTTCGGTCCTGCCAATCTTTGTTTCCTGTATTTTGAACCTCTTATCAGATATGCATACATGTTTAGGATTGCTCTGCCCTCTTGATCAATTGAATTCTTTGACATTTTGAAATGTCCTTCTTTATCTCAGGTAATATTCATTGTTCTGAAATCCACTTTGATAGTAATAGAGTTTTCTTTTGATTAATGTTAGCATGAAAAATTTTCCCCCATCTTGATTTTAACCTATTTGTATCCTATATTTAAAGTGGGTTTCTTGTAGACAACATATAACTTGGTCTCGCCTTTTTATCCAATTTGACAATCTCTGCCCTTTGAGTGTTTAGAACATTTACATTTAATGTTTAGTAAGGTCAATACAGGTGGGTTTAAATCTACCTTCTTGCAATTTGTTTTCTATTTGTCCTGTCCTTTTCTTCTCTTTTTCCTGCTTTCTTGTCTTCTTTTGGATTATTTTTAATGATTCCATTTCCTCTCTACTATGGCTCACTAGCTGTACTTCTCTTTTATTTACTAAATGGCTTCTCTAGGGTTTATCATAGGTTTATCATATACACTCCTAATTTACTATAGTCTATACTCAAATATTATACCATTGCATGTATGGTGTGAGACCCTTACCACAACATACTTCCAATTCCCCCTTCCACACTTGTGCTACTGTTGTCTACAGAGAGCTCTGGTGGATTCAAGTGTGTATAACCACGGATTTTTATATCTTCCTCTGGAATCTTGCTACATAAAGTTGATCAATGCAATGAACTTTGGTGCATAACTAAATGGTATCAAGATACAATGCAAGTTCATTTGTGGATCAGTTGAACAAAATGGCAGGTGGTAAAATGTTCACTTTTTTGGATTTTTTAAAGGAGTTCAGAGCACTCTGGCGGATATGAAGAGGCTGTTACAAAATGATGCAACCATCTCCATGACCAGTATTCCCACAATACAGCAACCTGCACACCGGGCCCCTCTATACAACAAAGCAAGAAGTGGAATAATATGTCCCATGTTAACAATGACATCATTACTTGGGAGAGAGGGTGACTGCATAGTCACCAATTAATCAGAACAGCCATCAACCAGCCTTAGCCTGGAGCAGGGTGCTCCCAGGACCCCAGCTGCACCAGTTGTTGGCCCTTTATTTGCTGGATCATGGTGGTGCCTAGGAGGGGGTGATTTCCAGGGCAGATGGGAAGAAGGGAGGTAGGGCTTGGGACAGCACTTATTTACCAATGAGTTCAGGAGTATTTCAGTATTTCTACACTGGTAATGTGATGCACCCCCTATACTCTTCCTTATGGAGTCTTCAATAATGCATGGCATGTTTGCTAATACCATAGTATGAGAGAATTCTCTGAGGGCATGAGAGAGCTATCTAGGTTGGTCCATAAGCAAAGCCAGATATAGGAAGCAGAACAGAAAGGAAAAGCTTACAAGTGTGTTACACCTCATAATAATGGCAAGTATTTCGGACTTTCCATCCATCAGACACTATGTGAGGCAAGTCACATTCATTCTCTCTAAACCTCACCGCTACCCTTTGAGGGTGTATTGTTTTCAATCCACAGATGAGGAATAGGAGGCATGGAAAGATTAAGAATTTGCCCAGGGTCACATTGTGAAGAAGAGGCAGACCTGCATTATCTGACTCATCCTGCCTCCTTTGATCAAGGCCACTCCTTTCAGTAGGTGAAGAATTTATTATTTAAAAGTATTTCATTTGTATTAAATTGTGTAATACCAAATAAAGCCCAAGCTCATGCTTCATCTCTCCGTGTTCTTGAAACTCCTTTAATTGCCTTTCTCATTCTAGAAGAGGAATCATGGCTTGGAGCTGGAGCAACATGGGTTAGAGAGCTCCACGATTATGGGAAGTTAGCCTCATAAACATAGTACTCAAGCAACCCAACCCCATATCCTCGAACTGATGCCACAAGGTGTGATGCTCCTAAGGCAGGACTTGCCGGCACCCACAGCCTTTCTTAATCTAACACTGTTCAGATGGTGTGTGTAGCAACTCTTCAAACTGGAAGTGCCTCCTGCCTTGTATTACTAAACCAAAGGACCAAAAATAAGCTTAGTTTATATTCTATTTCAAGGCAGCATCCTTTCTCTTAGGAAGCCTTGTTTTTAGAATGGGAAAGTGGCTCAGCTTGCTCAGTAAGGATGCATCTGGCTTGCAACAACTCCAGTCTGACAAATCTTATTTTTTCTTTCCTGAAAAGGAGCGCTAGAAATTACTGGTCCCAATCCAAACATCCAAAAGCCGTGAGGACTTTCCATAACACCAAACTTTCAAATTTGTGACCAGAGTAGGAAGTACAATAACTAATGGAAAAAACAAGTGTGGCTTAAGAGCTTTAGTTTAATAATTACAACACCTATCAGCTCAATTCCATCAACTCAAAAGCAAGCTACATGAAAGGAAATTAGCCTCACAAACATACTCAAACAACTATAAATGGATTTATTTTTTCATACTCGGAATGCAACAAAGCTTTACACCAGAACCCCGGGACCTTTATGAATTCACTAAACATAAAAAGAAAGCATCCTCAGGGGCTGGGCCTGTGGCCAAGTGGTTAAGTTTGCGCGCTCCACTGCAGGCGGCCCAGTGTTTCGTTGGTTCGAATCCTGGGCGCAGACATGGCACTGCTCATCAAACCACGCTAAGGCAACGTCCCACATGCCACAACTAGAAGGACCCACAACGAAGAATATACAACTATGTATTGGGGGGCTTTGGGGAGAAAAAGGAAAAAAATAAAAAATCTTTTAAAAAAAAAAAGAAAGCATCCTCAGAAGACGGGGGTACATTGTTATAGTATTAAAATAATATTTCTGTATGATAGAATACATAGATGATTATAAAATAGTTTTCAATGCCAATTTAAAATATTTTACCTCAAATTTGCCATTTGACAACTAATTTTCACTAAAAGGTTTCAGATTATCCAATCAGCCTTACTTAAAAGTGGCAAATACTTGGAGATCATTGATCTAAGTCAAAATTCTGAGTGATAAGTTCAGTTTCTTACTGAATGTAATCAGCGCCTTGGGCTCTGCACAGCAGCCACCTTGACAACATGTAAATTAAAGTGACTAAGGTCAGGCTAAATATTTGAGAAGCTTCCTTGATTTCTTTTTGCTCACAAATGCCTCCTTTTGTAAACTTCAGGGAGCACTGTTTCCTATGACAGACGGAAACCACAGCCACATCCTCTTCCTCCAGATGAGCGGAGAACGGGATGCAGTGGACTGGAGAATAAAGCAGGTCTGAGTTTCTCCTCAGCTGATTCCAACTTCCTTCTGTTCAGATTCCTCCAAGAACCTGGTATTTAATTTTCAAGCAGTCTTTATTTTAGCAGATGCTCTGCAATGGATTTTTATATCTTCCTGTGGAATCTTGCTATGTAAAGTCGATCAATGCAATGAACTTTGGTGCATAACTAAATTGTATCAAGACACAATGCAAGTTCATTTGTGGATCAGTTGAACAAAATGGTAGGTGGTAAAATGTTCCCTTTTTTGGATTTTATAAAGGAGTTCAGAGCACTCTGGCGGATATGAAGAGGCTGCTACAAAATGACAGACACTACCATGAGGTGAACTCGTTAAAAAGGGCCCACAGTTAATCAATGTTTATACAGTGGGTAAGAGCAGGGCCTCTACTTTCAGTCTCTGTTGTACTGTTTGCATGACATTGGGGAAATAACCACGCATCTCTATGCCTAAATTCCCTCATCCACAAACATTTATCACCTCCATCATTCAAGAGCTGTACTAAGGACTCTGAGGGTTCAAAGATAATCATCATAAAAATTTAAAAACCTAGTTGAGGACAGAAGCAGTAAGTAATTATAATAAAGTGGGGGTGGGGGGAAGGCAAGAATGTGGACCCTGGACTCTGGAGCAAAACTTGCCTGGGTAGGACTTCCTGCTCCACCACTCTCTTTGAGAACTGGAGCAAGCTGTTTAACTCACTGAGTCTCAGTTTCCTCATTTTTAAAATGGAGATAATAAGAGTGTTTACACTTCAGTGTGTTATGAGAATTAAATAAGTTGAATATAAAGAGCTCATCAAAACCACTGAGACGCTACTTTACCCTCATTAGGATGGCTATTACCAAAAAACAAAAGATCACCAGCAAACAGCAAGTGTTGCCAAAGATGTGGAGAAACTGGAGCTGGATCCCTGCTGCCTTGCTGGTGGGAATGAAAATGGATAAACGCTATAAAAGACAGTATGGCGGGTTCTCAAAAAATTAGAGTTATCTCACGACCCAGCAATTCCACTTGCAGGTATCTCTCACAAGAATCGAAACCAGGGGCTCAGATATTTGCACACTCATGTTCACAGCAGCACTATTCAAAATAACCAAAAGGTGGAAACATCTCAAATATCCAAAAATAGATGAATGGATGAGCAAAATGTGGAATATACACACAATGGGATCATCAGCCTTAAAAAGAATGAAATTCTGACACATGCCACAACATAGATGAACCTTGAAAACTCTATGCTAAGTGAAATAAGCCAGGCACAAATATTCTATGATTCCACTTATATGAGGTCCCTAGAACAGTCAAATTCAGAGACAGAGAGAACAGTGGTTACCAGGGGCTGGGAAAAGGGGTAAGTGGGGAGTTGCTGTCTACTGGGTACAGAGTTTCAGTTTGGGAAGATGAAAACATTGAGATGAACAGTGGTGATGGCTGTACAACAATGTGAATGTACTTAATGCCACTGAACTAAAAAATGGCTAAAATGGTTAAATTTTATGTTATATATGTTTACAATGGAAAACAAAAGGCTCAGAACAGAGCCTGCACATAGCTAAGTGCTCAATAAACGTTAAGCATCCTTAGTGCTTTTAAGAGAGTTCTCTCTTCAGGAGAGAAAATTATTTACAGCCAGTAGATCAGAAACATAGGTGAAAAGAAGCCAGGACTTAATGGATGGGTAAGATGGGTAGCCATCATCGCAATTATTAACATCAGCACTTTACAAAAGCAAAAATCAGATGTTGGGTGCAAGGGGCGTGCAAACGTTTTTGTCAAAATTTAAAACAACAAATATTCTGTGCTGGCATGGGAGTTACATTGTTGAAGATACAAACCCGGCTCTCAAGGAGCTCATAATCCAGTGAAGGAGTCCAAAACACAAACAGAAGCACGGAAAACGAACACATTCAAGGATCAAACAAATGCCTCTTATCTAATTCTACATTTTATCAGATAGTTTAAAAAGCTGGACTTAAAAGAACTCTGGTTGCACCTTCCATCACCTCCTTTTTCCATACTATGCTATTTTCCCCCAATCCCACCAACTCACTTCTCCTTTCCACTTATTTCTCTCTTCTACTAAAGACCCAAGTATGCCTTTGAATTTTAATCTTTTGTTTCTTCTGGTTAGTAAAATCACTGAAATCATAATAAAAAAACAAAATTATAAATTGAGTTATACTATATAAAATTGCTGATAATTCAAATGGTTTTGATGGTTCAATATTATGGTAACACGAAAGTCCTTGCTTTAAGATTTTTAAATCCGAATTTTACATATGTAGAAATTAAGCACAATGGGAGTAATGGGACTTCACACCGGCAAGTGACCTGCTGATTTCCAACTTATAACTCTGAAAGCTGTTTTCCAGACCTGAGGCCTAACAGCGATGCTGATCTAAATCCAGTTAACCTTTGTCATTTCTGTCATTGTCAGTTACCTATTAAGGTTTCAGTTCTATTTGGAACCCACCTTGGAATCTTAAACCTGGGTTTCCAAGATTCAAGATATTGCTATTCAGCAATGAGATGCTTAACATTTAATGCCAAAGTTTCACCTTAATGATCCATCATACAACAGAATATACTACTAGGAACAAAAACGAACAGACCACTGACACACACAACATGGCTCAATCTCAAAAATATGCGGAGTGGAAGAAGGTATATATTGTAGTATTTCATTTATAACTAGAAAAGATTCATCTAATCAACCGTAACAAAAAGCAGATCTGTGATTGCCTAGGGCTGGGGCAGAGAAATTGATTGGGTAAGGGATATACGGGAACTTTTGGGGGCAACGGAAATATTCTCTATCTTGATTGAGGTGATGGTTACACGGGAGAAGGTAAAAGTTTGCCAAAAGTCAATGAAATACACACTTAAAATGGGTGCACTTTATTTCATGTAAACAGTTCCTCAATAAAGTTGATTTACAAAAAACAGTATATTTTAATTAACAAGTGAAACATGAATACCTTATTTTAAAAAATTAATGTATTATGGATAAAGCTAAAGCTTCCTTTTCCTCTCCCAATCCTGGTTTTCACCCCTTCTCTCTCCCATCTATATCTCCTCCCCCAAATAACCACTGTTACAAGTTTGGTATGGGTTCTTCCGAACCTTTACAAATATATCCAAATACATACATAGCCAGAGAAAATGTATGGTTTTGTACATAAATATAACTGGGACATATCTTCCCATAACTTACTATTTTCACTTAGCATGATGTTTCTGAGACCTATCCATGTTAATATAAAGTTTCTTTTAAATCCAATATAGTAATCTATCCTATGACTATTCCATATTTTATTTATTTAGCCAGGCCATTCCCTTTTTTCCCCGCCTCCCTTGCTGAGAAAGACTAGCCCTGAGCTAACATCTGTGCCAATCTTCCTCCACTTATATGTGGGTCACCGCCACAGCATGGTTGACAAGTGGCAGAGGTCTGTGCCTGGAATTTGAACCTGTGAACCCGGGCCACCAAGGCAGAGTGTGCCGAATTCAACCACTACACCACAGGGCCGGCCCCAAGCCATTCCCTTTCTGACAGACGTTTAGGTTGTTCTCCCCTGTTACAATTCCCCAGTGCAGCAGTAAATAGGAGTTACTACTGGGGTAGCCACAGGGATGGCAGCTGGTGTTCCAAGGGGACTTTAGCCTTATCTGCAAGGTTTCATTTTTTACAATGAGAACATATTCATGTATTATTTATATAGTTTAAGTATTGGTTTTAATTAAAGAATTTTCTGATACACAAATTATCACAAAGAATGAAACAAAATCAGAAATAGGAATCAATCATCTATTAAAATATAAGGAAAACAAAGTTATAGGGCATCATAGTGTATTCACGGTTTGAGACATAAGTATTTACTGAAAAATAATGATCTGAGCACTAAGCAGATCACACAAACACATCCTCCTACTCAAAGCAATTTTAACTGTAATATCAGCATGTTGGTTATCATGGCATAAGAACACTTAATACATGCACAAACACTTGATTCATATTTTTTGCTTTCTTCTTTTATGACTATGATGTCTTTCCCCATCCCTGAAATGAAAGGAGTGAAAAAAAACTATTATAACTGGTGGACATTTTAAGATCAGACTTTAAAATAATAATTTACCAGTAACAGACTTACATCAGATACAAACCAGGACAAGTTAAAACAGGCATTTAGAAATGAACAGTGATTTCTTTAACAGCAAATATGAAAAACATATTAAAACTAAGGGGCAAAATTGAAATGGGGATAAGCAAAACGGAATTTTTAAAAATTGCACTTGGAAGTTCTGCTTTAAAATTAACTCTGAATATATGTACATGATTGATGACCAGAGAATTCATTTCAAATAAAATATTAAAGTCATAGAAGGATTCAGAAATTGTCTAATTCCCTTATCCTGGCTCCTATCTCAACTCCCTACAATTCATTCCAACTCAGGGGTGATATCAAAGGTTAGCCTTGCCCTATTCAGAAGTATTTCCTCCTAATACTCAGTTTATCTTCTCTAAAGGAAAATTATTTCATGTTTAGATTTTGAGGCTGTCTAATGTATTCAAGTCAACAGGGACTAATGAGAGATCCCCAAAGTTACTAAATGGAAGAAGCACTAACAAACCAGAAAGAAGTGAAAGAGCACAATTTCTGATAATCAATTTGTGTATAATTGTTACAAAATATCATTCATTATATGAATCAAAAGGGATTATTAAGCAAATATTTCATTTTTATACGAGAAGGACTAACTCACAGCTAGCTTTAAACCTGTAAATGAATGATAGTAAGATGAGCCAAATTACTAAACCAATAAGTATTACTAATTCCTGATCACCAGTGGCCCTGGACAGATGTCACCTGAGAGCCTATTATTAGACAAACAGTGTGCACATGATACCTGCCTTTACGGAGCTCACAGTCCAGGAGGGAAAGCAGTAACTTAAGTTCAACAAAAAGTATGCACTAGGTAGAGTGGTAACAAAAATGGAAAGAATCAGCTCTGTTTGAATGAGTGAGAAAAGGCTTCACGGAAATGACTAAGCTGGGTCTTAATGAACGACGAGTTTACCAAGCAGGCTTTAAAAAGAAATTAGGCAGCAGAACATAACATGGAAGACAGAGACGTGGCACAGTGTGGATGAGGAACTGTAAGTAATCCAGGCTGGCTGGAACATAAATTATGCATTTCATGGGGCAGTGGCAAAACACAAGGGCAGGTAGGCAGATGCCCTGATCCTGGAGGTCTTAAGGTCTAAAGAATGTGAATTTTGCCACTGAAGAGATTTAAGAGGTGAAAATTCACTCCGGCTGTAGCGTAGGAAGGATCCCTATGGGACCAGCTTAGAGACAGGTAGAACAATTAGGAAAAATACCATCTTCTTCCAGAGGGACAGCACTAAAGAGAGCGAGGAGGAGGTGCACATGCGGTATCTTCAGGTACAACCGACAGCAATTAAGACCAGATGGTAAGGAATCAAAAAGGCATATCTAACATGACTCTTTGATTTCCGGCTCTGTGAACAAATGATGGTCATCCATTAACTAGGATGGGAAATGCTGGGGAGAGAGGAGCAGACTGAGAAAAAGCTAAGTCCCACTATGGACCTGATAAACTTGAGATCCAGGTAGATGCCCAGTTAAGCAGGTGGAATACAGGAAGAGATCTCAATTGATTCAAATTCATTATTTTAGTGTTAGTTCATATGTCTCCAGCTATCAAAATTTTATCAGGGATATTTAACAAGGGCAAAACTGACTGACATTAAAATTTGGATCTTCTCTCTGGCCCTATACTCCCTTTAACTGAGGAATTAGCAAGAGAAAGAAAGAATGAGAAAGAACAAGAAAGAGGGAGGAAGGAAGGAGCAGAAGAAAGAGATCTAGGCAAACATCTTGTTTAACATAGTTAACTTACTACCTAGACATTACTTTCATATGTCCTGGTTAGAAAACAATTAAAAAAGGGAAACCCATATCCAACCAGGCATATAGAGAACTACGTCACCAGAGCTGAGGTTATCTGAAGTGAAATAGCAGGAATGTTAAGAATCTGTTCAAGGCACTGTTTACTTTTCAAAAGCAAACAATTCAACATTGGATGTTGCAGAGTTAGACTTACCTCTCTTTCCTTCTTCTTGAGTCCCAGTTTTTGTCCTTATCTTTATTTCTTTTCCGTTTATGTGGGCTCCTACTTCGATCCCTTCTATGTCGTGAACTCTCAGCATCCAAATAGCTTCCACCAGACTGCCGTGAGTCTACTGAAGCTGACCGCCTCTCTTCGTTCCTGAAACATAGAAGAGAGCATTAGCCACTTAGTTTTAACCACTGGTCTCCAGTTTAGACCAGCCTAAAGCCCAATATTCTGTATCAGACCAATGATTGACAGAGTCTAAATAAATGTGTACAACCTTACATTCCATATAAGAAACACAGCTCTTGGAATATGTTTTGCAACTCTGGTATAACAATCCTGAGCAATAACAACAGGAAATAATAAACATTCTCATGAATTATACTGTGCTACTAATCGTATCAGAAATGCTAAAATTTAAACCATTATGGGTAACAGATTAAAAACAGAATATTTTCCCCAATAAACACAATAACATACTTTTCAGCAGCATCCTCTGCTTTTTCCTGCTCTTCTTGCCATTGACTACTGAGTTCTTCCATGTGCACATTTATCACATCCCGAATCACCTTAGAAGTAAGCACCAAATTTCAGATGAGAAAGCAGCCCAAAAACTTATAACTATAAAGCTAGAAAAAAAATCACTGCTAACAACCAATCAAATATTTACTAAGAGCTATGATATGATGGACTGTGGGATGTGTGTAGTTTACAGACCATAAAAAGGCAATGATCAAGTTGGAATATGAATGGTATAAAGTACTGTTATCAATGTTACATTTGCTCAAGTTGATAACTATACCATGATTAAGTAAGAAAATATCCCTATTCTTAGGAAAGATATACTAAGTATTCAGGGATAAAGGATCATGATGTAACTTACCCTTAAATAGTTCAGGAAAAAAAATTATGTGCAGGTAGTAATCAGAGAGCAAAAACTGTAGAGAGAGAGAGTGCAAATGGCAAGCAAATGGGGCAAAATGTTAAGAGGTGGTCTGGGCAAAGGATATTCAGCAGTTGTTTGTATTATTTTTAGTTTTGCAACTTACTGGTATGTTTGAGATTATTTACAAATAAAACCTTTTTTTCCAAAGCTTATAATTAAATCAATATGACAGACAAAATATGAAACTTAAGAGTCACTCCACAGATACTTTCCCAATGAGACTATAAGTTCCTCACCTAAGAACCACTTAGAAGTGTTTTTCTTTATCCACATCATCAGGCACAAGGCTAGTGACTGGCGAGGGACAGGTGACACTAAAGAAGTTCACCCTTCCCTCAGGTCTAACCAGGAGATGCTTTACGAAGGCACGGGGGAATGGGGCAACCTCAGAGACGTGCACTAGAGTTCAGGCCTGTGTCTCCCCCATCTCCAAGAAACTCTCAATAGCCCCCAAAGTAAAATGGAACTATGTTCAAATTCCTTAGGAGAGTCTTTGAAGCCACCCACAATTTTACTACATCGCATCTCTCTCACTGGATAGTTCTTCAGAAGCCCTAAGTTCTGGCCACCCTGGATTACTAGCGAGTCTCTGGAAAACTCCCATACTTTTATTTACTTTTAGGAATACCACCCCTTCCACGTGAAAAATCCTCATCCACCATTTCCCCTCCTCCACTGTATTCTCCTGTGGAAAATCTACGACACATCAAGGTCTAACCCGGGGGAGTGACATGAGTCACACCCACCTGAATTCCAACTCCAGCTCCAGCAGTGCTAGAGCAGCCCTACCTGACTCCCTGACCAGAAGCTCTACATGAGCTCCGTGAAGCCCGAACGTGACTGGACACGTCCAGAGCCGACCTAGCACAGGTTCACCACATAGAAAAGAGCCAATAAACAGCCACTCCCTTACCCCTCCCTGCTTCTCCTTTTCTCTCAAACACTATCTTGTCTGTGAAGCCTATACCAGTGCAACCTTTTAAAAAGAACTGCTCCCTCCTCCCACATACTTTGATCTCACCTTATGCTAGTACTTAACAAAATCTGTATTTTGAAAGTCTGTTTCATTTCTTAAGCTAGAAGTAGCTCCTTGAGGGGAGGGTCTATGTGCATTTATCTTCATATCCCACAGCAGTGTGTCAGGCAAAGCAACTACAGTACGTAATACAGTTCTGCTGAAGTTTGTCAGGTTCTAATCCAGAGCAAACAAAAATGATACAGGATATAAATGAAGAGAGGAATGCATAAAATGCTGAAAAAGCCATGACCAGAGGTATGCTAAAGCACTAAAAGACTTGTAAAGACTGAAGTATTTACAGATGAAAGATATTTGGGATCTGTTTCCGAGGTTACCAGGTGTCGGGGTAGGGGCAGTAAGCGGGGGTATAAATAAAACAAGGTCATATGATGGTAATTGTTGAAGCTGGGTAATAGGTACCTAAGGGGTCATCAGACTATTCCATTCACTTCGGCATATGTTTGAATATTTCCATAACAAAAAGCTAACCACAAAATTGTAAAGAACACTAGCAGCAACACTTAATCTTGATTACAAGGTTATGAGACCGGAGAAGAAACAAATGACGCCCCATCAAGTATCTGAGGGACCACGCATCACTAAAGCCTGCACGGCCCCGGCCCTCTACTGGGAGAGGCTGGAAGAAATCTGAAACACATATTTTAACTAAAAAGAACGGCATAAAATTAAGGGCTAAACTGTGTGAGACAGAGCGTAAGAGCAATAATTCAGCAGATGGCTCAGAGTTAACGAGCAGCTCATGGAAACAGTGGCATCAAGATTTAAAACAGCAAAACAAAGAGCATTTCAGATGAGAAAATAACATATATTAGGACTTGGAGGTAAGAATAAATCTGTGTAATCAGATATAGTTTGAGAGACACACTTGACTAAAGTGAAAGAAAATGCTTGACAAAATGAGGCCAGATTACGGACGGTCTTTGAAATCATAGAGAGAAGTAAGAAATAATGTGGGAACAATTAGAGATTCAATGAAGAAATTATTTACAGTCTGCGCAAGGTAATTCATGTACCAAAAAATTCATCAACCCTATCCACTAAATGACATCTGAAAATAAATCCAGATATGTATCAAGAGATTAATGTAATTATATAATTTTATAATATACATAATTTATAATTATAATTTATAATATAAATTATAAATAATTTATACCAAGAAATTTCTTAAGCCCACATATTTAGTAGAATGCATGAAAGGACACTAAAATTTCTGCAAAAAAATAAGAAAGCTATCAGGGCCGGCCCCATGGCGTAGGGTTAAGTTCAGTGCGCTCTGCTTCGGCGGCCTGGGTTCAAGGGTTCAGCTCCAGGGTGCAGGCCTACAGCACTTGTCAGCCATGCTACTCAGATGTTAGCTCAGGGCTAACCTTCCTCAGCAAAACAAAAATAAAAACAAAAAGATAGCTATTTATTTAGCAGTTTCTGTGTCCACATGCATTATCCCAATCAATTCTCATAACAACTCTGTAAAGCCTTATAAAATGCAAAAGTATCATAAAATGAAAAAACTGAATCTTAAAAAGCTCAGAAAACTTGTCTAAGTCAAAGAGTCAGTGATAAACACCAGAATCAAAACTCAAGCCCAGGTCTGTCTAAAGCTGTCTGTCCATGCAGTTACCACGATGTAACATCACTTTCTCAAAAGTACGTATTCTTTTTTTTAAGATTATACAACTTCTTTATACAAGGTTTGTGTACCCTGAAAAGTCTCTGTCTAGTACAGGACGGTTGTGAAAATGACAGAGCAAACACGAATCAGGTAGCCACCTCGAAGACACTTTCTTTCTAAGCACCTCTAAGGAACTGTAGAAATCCACAAACAGACTTGGAAAACTACCTAAGGGAAATTTCTGTTCTCAACAAAGCTCTACAAGATTATGTAAAACTTACCTCAGTATACGATTTCTTGGTTATGTGAACATTCTTAGCTCTATAGGATTGGCGTCTTCTTTTATAATCTCTCACTTCTGCCAGGATTTCAAGGTACGATTTTGGACTTTTTCGACTATTATCTAATAAAAGTATAAAATTATTATATCCTTAGAAGCTTTTAAATTCTTATGACTTAGTAGAAACGAACAACAGAACCATCCTATATGTCAACATGTTTCAATGTAGCACACAAAAATATTCTAAAAATTCTATATCATATAAATGGGCTAAGTTTTATATCATTCCTTTTCTCTAGCCATTAGCTGAACATAAGTGTGTTCAGGTACATAGATTAAAGTAATAGCACAGCTGTAAGTAACATTCCTATAGAAGGAAGGTATGCGTAATGTAAAAGTCAGAGAGCAAAATTTCACGTACTGAGTAAACATCTTAATATATATGTGACTATCAGATGATAGAAATCATCCCATTCCAACTCAAAGTGGCCTAACAAATGATCTTAACAACACTCAAAAGACAGAATGACAAGAAATATAAAGCTACGGTATTCATCTCAAACCTTGATTGACTTTGGCAGCCAAGTCTACAAAGAGATCACTGTCATTTTCAATAATTTGAGAATCAGAGCGCTTTTTCTTCGTCTCCTCGATTACAAAATCATAGAGGGCAAGACGATCAGCTTGGGTTAGATCACAAACACATCGTTTGTGATTCAGAGGAACTTCAACAGGCAATGAAGAGTAAGTCCCTAAAGTAAAAATAAAACCACAAGAATAAACAATACATGAAGCATTGTGGACTTAAACTCTACTACTTATCTTTAAACATGCACTGTAAGAATCCAACATTCACACAATTTTTTTCACAGTAATCCCTAAATATACAAAGTATCAGTCTACGCAATAAATGGCAAAATAATGGCTCTACGCTGAACGCTCTATCCACAGAAAGGATGTACTGTGCATGTTCGCTATTCTCTCCAACAACGTTAAGATCTGTTAAGACAGATCTCATGAAGGCAGGCAGTAAACAGCCATACGACAATTTGCTCATAAGAAAACCTTTTGGGTAACAATTTTGAAAAGGCTACCCATATTATAAAAATAGACATTAACTTTCTTTCTGTTTATATGCTTTTCTCCATAAAAGTTAGGGAAAAAATGCTTTTAATAAGTAACACACATTATATAGTCCCTTTGAAAATAAATTATGGAAGTATGAAAAATGTGCAAAAAATGTCTTTTTTATATGAGACATCAAGCTAAATGTTCCATATTCAAAATATATCCCACTTGTGCGCTGACTTAGAGCTAGGGACCAAAAAACAATTGAGCAGCAGAAATCCCACACTTCCTCAGACCAGAGAAGGACACACTGAACCGAGACTAAACTTTTTAAAAATTTTCTGAAGAGGAAGCATATTGGTTTAACCAAATTAATTGAAAAAAGTTAAAAGCAGTGCCCCCCGACAGTTACAGAACTTTCTAAAATCTGCTCTTTAATGGGAAAAAAAAAGTAAATACAATACCTTGATATGATGTATTAAACACTGAAGAAAATTTTTGTTTTAAGATTCAAATTTTCTCAAAGAAATAAAAAAATTACTGTAACTGTAAATAAAACAATTTAAAACAACTCTTTCCATACTTCATTATTCACTAATGCAAACAAAGAACATGAGCTCCTAACGGACTTCTTGTAATGTTTGCTAGGTTACCCTAGAGGAATCACTCCGGTTCACAGAACAATGTAACATCAGTAGCTCTTCCTAGATACTTAAATTTGCTACAGTCTAACCTTGTTGACTTCCTAGGTAAAGAGGCAAAAGAAAAATTCAAACAAGAGCATACTATGAACCAAGCATTACAACACAAAAAAAAGAGATGACTTTGCACTTGTCTACAAATTAAGAGGAGAGCTACACTGAATCTCAGTCCATGGTTTAGCAGTTACAGATAACAATACACGGTCATTTGTACTAGTCAAAGGGTTCTGAATTAGTGAGGAAGAAGGGTTCCCTTTCAAGTCATTTGATTTTACTCTAATTCTGGTAGACACTAGGGAAAGTCTTTTTTGTCAAAACATTTCATACTATAAAAATGAGTTAGCTTTGATTAACCTAATTCATTTAAATCTAGCTATAAAAATCTGGGAGAAGAATACAAAGATTAGAAAACACTGATGTATTACAAACAAGCTTCACATAAACCTTTGCCTGTTATTTTTAATAAAGAAATATAATTTCCTCCATAAAATATTTTAGAGATTTCCTTATTCAGCCTAAATTTCTGCATGATGAAGATCTATACTTAAATTCCTTGAAATTCAACTAAAATTCCAAATCAAGACTGTAATATTGTGACAGTGATTAAGATAAAGTTTAAAAATTTGAGTGATACTTTTAAAAGGATATCATTTGCAAAAAGGATACTGCATATCTTTAAATAAGGAGTACATTCAGGTTCCTAATTCCTCTTTATACTCACCCCAATTACTGAAAAAGAAAAAGTACAGGAAAAGTTAAACAACAAACTGCATTTAAATCATTCAGAACACAGATATTTCTGACAAAAAAAATGAATATACACACTTACATATGCTTACATTTCCATAAAATTTAAATTTTCAAACGAAAGTTTCTATACGATTTAGAGATACATCTGAATGTGTTGTCATCATACTAATTCTGTACCCCTCTGTCTAGCTTGTTTTACAGTTTAACTGTGGTATGATACACCTAATACAAAATTTAGCATTCTAGCCATTTTCAGGCGCACAGTTCAGTGGCATTAGTACATTCACACTGCTGTGCACCCATTACTTCTATCCAGCCCCACAACTCTCCATCACCCCAAAGCCAAACTCTAACCTACTTTTTTAATAACTCTAATTCTCATGCTTCCTTGTTAGTGACTTTTGCCATCATGGGGCATCTCAAACATATGAGATACAATATCAAATATTAATAAGAGGTAGTATGTCAAAGATACAAATTCAGAATTTTAGGGAAAATTCATAGTCAATTTCCTAACATTAGAGATAAAGAAATTAAGGCCCATAGAAATACAATGACTGGCCAAAGTTTCACCAGTGGTAGGAACAGATTAGGTCCAAACCATTACATCCTATCTCTTTAGCTTTCTTTAGCATAGTCCACTGAACTTCAAATCATAGCCACAACTCAAACATATGCCATGAAATTGAAGTACAGCAACATGAATCTTTAATATTGACGGAAAAAGATAAACCACTAAATATAAAATGATTGTCTATGATTGAAATTAATATCTTAGTTATAAAATTAACCAAAGTAACTATATCTGAAAATAAGTAAATCTAATGTTTGTTCAAGCTTTCACAAAGATTAATGAATTGAGAATTATATACGTTGAGTTTAGACCTGATATGACCAATGAAATGAAAACATAAATACTACCTCAACAAAAAACTTACAATTTAGTGCGTAACAAACAAAATATTAATTAAATAGGAAAATGCAAAATTGTTCATGTTAGTCATTCTTCCTTTAAAGTAAATACATCAATAAGACGACACTAAGAGATTTTTCTCCTGGTGTAAAAGATTTTAAAATGTCTAAGATATAAATGGACCATAAAAAAATAACCTCTGTTGAGAAACTGCAGAACTCTACAAAGGATGAAAAGAATTTTTAAAAGAGGGTTACAGATCATATAAAAAGTTACAATTAAATCTTAGTGCAAAAATTCAAAATCAACTAAAAGTTTGTCTTAACTACCTATTGAAAGAATTATTCAAAGCAATTCTTTGCTTTTGTAAAGAATTAAATTCAAAGTCCAAATTTGCCTTAACTCAGTTATATAAATGAAAAACTTAGAATGTTTTCTAAATTACTTACATATATAAAATTCTCACCCATTTTGTTACCTTAATATTGCTTTCTATAAATTAATTTGCTTAGAAATTAAACTGCTTAGACAATAGCAGCTACCAATTATTAGAGTCAGGGCTAGTGTAGCATTCATTATCTCTATTGTTCTAACCACCACCACAAGATAGTTTTTATTACAGATAAGGAAACAAAAATTCAGAAATGTCATTTGTTCAAGGCCGAGCAGATAGTTTCTTTCTTTAAAATAGGTTTACACAAAGTAGAACAAACAATGAACAGTACCAATAGCAGCAGTGAGTATGCACAGATTTGAAGTTTCTGATATTCTACTTAATCACGACAGATAAACATAAAGAATGAATACATTTCAGCAATATCTACAATCTCAGTCCACAAATTTCACTAAATGTAGAGTTTCTAAGAGAAAGCAGAATAACTCAGCTTAGAGTTGGTGCCAAAATTCAGAACCTAGTTCTCAATCCAGCTTTCCTATTATCCAACAAAAAAAGTGTTAATTCACTTCTATACACCTCTATTTTTTCACCTAATATGGAGGGGGAAATACTTGCCCAAACTATCGAAAGTCTGTTGTGAAAGCGAAATGAAATATACAAAACAACTCTGAAAAAATAATCTCATTTAAAATATAAAAGGATTGAGAACCTTTAGAACAAACAACCCAGAACCTTATCATCTCTATCAGACAGGGTTTGTTTCCCTATCTGTAAAAAGCAGACGCTGGATTAGATGATCTCTAAGTCCTCTTTCAACTCTAAAATAAATTCAGTAAATCTATCTAACTGGCTTTGGTCAAATAAAGTCCTTTAACTTTTAATCTCTCCAAAAAAACAAAAACAAAGTTCTCTACTTTTTAATTGGTTCATTAAACACAGCAATGGTTAGAACCAATAATAGAGCCAAAAACAGGCTTGCTTGATCACAGCTCAGTCATTTCTGCAAATGAGACAGGAGTCAAATGTGTCCCTCAAAGAAAAAACCTGGAATTTAACACAAAAGTACACAAAAATGGGAGCTTCAAAACAGGACATACAAGAAATGTGCTTGTTGCTGCTGTAAGGAGCCACTGTAATACAGACTCAGGGTAAGAGACCTCCTCCTCCTGAAGCCACAGAGCCACTGGAGGAGGAATCAAGCCCAGACACTGGCTTAGAACAACGGGTGAGACCCTGAACTTCAACAAGGGAGACAACAAATCATAACGGGGTGGTGGAGAATATAATTCAGCTAGAAAGAAGAGTGAGGGAGGAAAAGTAAGATGTCCAGAGAAAACTATCTCCAGAAGGTTCAACGACAGCTCAGAAATCCTTATAAAAGGAGGCAGTCATGCCTTGATTAGATGGTATACTTAGGTTCAGAAGTCCATTAACTCTAGTTACTTGTTTACCTCTATGTGTTTGATGGATTATCTTTCAATTTTCTAAAAACTCATACTTAAAAATTCTATCCTAGTCTTTGCTGGTCAGTCCCAGGCAGAAACTCTAAATCCAGCTCCGAAGCTGGGCATGTAGGGATCCACAAAGCCTCTGAAATTGTATGTACAACTCTGTCTGTGCTTTATTCTGCAGGGCAGCTGTGCAGACTCATCTCTTTTCACCTAAGCCTTTCCTTTCACACTGCATTTCAACATTCTTACCTTTAACACTGGGCTAATTCTCAAGGCAGGAAATCTCAGGGTAAGACAGTCTCAGTCAATGAGATTTATTTATTAAATAATCATAATAAAAATAACTATCTATATGGCAATCTCACCCATTAGGTAATTCCAAAGCACAAACCCCTACCTAAAACAGTGTCCCAGTGAGACTCTGGTGCATTTGAGCAGAAAATATCGCACAAACGAAGCTGACACCAAGAACATTAGTCTAATGTTAAATGTAAAATTTAACCTTACCACTGTTTCCACGAGATTTTTCCTGAAAATTTGTAACAATGTGCTTGTGGGAGAAAAATAGTTTGATTCATTAATTAGCTCAAACTATGATGCCACTTACTTTGATTATAACAATCACCATCTTTTCCAACTGCAGTTCTAGCTTGTTTAATTATCTGGAATTGTGAGTCCTTATCTGTCCAAAAAAAAAAAAAACCCATAACCACAATATGAATCATCAGTGTCCACAATTAATTTATTAACTGGTTTCCACTCCAAGCTCTTTGGGCACATTGACAAACCTTCCAGAATCTTAAGAGAGAAAACACCCACATCATTGCCTAGGTAATCTGAATGCAGAATTCTTTCAGATCTAGCTAGAGCCCAGTAAGTAACCAGACTTCACTATAATCAGGCATGCAGCAGTAGCCTCCACAAATTTTAGCGACCAATAATAGCTAACACTTCTTGAATGCCAGCTAGGTGTCAGGCACTATGCTAAACATATTACATATATACCATTTAATCCTCACAAAGGTACTATTACCATCATCCCCATTTTATGGAGAAATTTAGGCAACAAACAGGTTAATGACCTTGTTCAAAGTCACACATCTATTAGTGACAAAACCAGGAGTTGAATCAGGGCATTCTGATTTCAGAGCCCAAGATTTTAACCTCTACGTAAGCTGTGAACACTTGGAACACATTTCCATCCTCAGCCCTCTCTTCAAACTGTGTTGTGTGGCCAGATTTTTGTCACAACCAAGAAGGAAGGCATCTGTCTTACTGTGCAGAAGAACTCCGCAGTTTTTACTGCCTATTGATACAGGCCTGGTCTCGAAGTTTAGAATTAAGCAAACCAATTTCACTGTACATTAATTAATCCTACATTCTTTTAAGGTACAAAATGTCCTTCTTAATCATAAGCATACTTATAAAGTCCACTCTTTTGATAATTCAAAAATGAAATATCAACACCTATCCTAAGATATTTTTAAATTATAATATCTTAAATTAATACTTACTCAAAGTAATTGAAGGTATCTTCACATTCTCATAGAAAAAATCAGAATTATACATTTTATCCTAAAGTCAAAAAAAAAAAAACCTTAGTGTTCTTGAGTAACAGATAATTGACTATTTTGAGATTTGACATAAACCAACAATAAATTAGTATCATTTAAATATTTCTTGCAATAATTTGTGAAATTAGGCAAGTACCATTCTACCCCATAAATGACTATTACTTTATGTCCGAAAACCTAACACTATTCCTTCCAAATATTCTGAACTTTATTAATGCACATATGACGTGTACAGAGAATCTATGTGGTACCTCTTCCTCTTTGGTGTAGCCCAGTTTCCTCAGCTGACAAGACACCATGTGCTTTGCTAAAGACGATTTAGGCATGTGATGATTGGAGTCATAAGGGCATATCACAACTTCATCCTACAAAAATCAAACAGAAGAAAAAAGGTTCATGACATTTAAAGAAATGATTATACCATTAAATGTTTACTACTTAATTAAGTGGCATTATCCAGTTCTCTCCTCTTATGCAGGCCTCTCCCAACTGTGTGTGCGAGTGTACGTGCATGTTAAAAAAAAAAACCTCCCCCAATCTCCCTCCCCGATAGCCTCTGCCCAGTCTCCACCCCTTCAAAGCCCCATTCTTTGAAAGGTTCACATTCACTGCCTCGACAACCTCCCCTCCCCGTCAGTAGGTCACTAACAACCTTCTTGCTACCACAGCCAAGGCACATGTCACAGTCCTTATAATATTTGAACTCACAGAAGGTCACAAGTGAATTGTTCACTTCTGTCATCCTGATACACTCTTCACGTTCCTTCCACCTCTCTGGCTCCTCCTACTTGGTCTCCTCTAAAGGTCTGTCTTCCTTGTTCTACCTGGCCCCATTTCAAGGTTGGTGTTCATGTAGGTCCAACCAGTGAACTTGTGCCATTTGATATAGGCTTCCTGGAAGATCCCACGTCTTCAATTTTCACTAGATACTGATGACTCCCAAAATGTGGATCTTTACTCCTTGGTTCTCTCTTGAGTACCCTATACTAAAGACACTAAAATTTCAACATGACAAAAATAAATTTATTATATTCATGGTCTCCTGACCCCCCCAACCTGTTCCTCTCATGTTTTCCTACTTCAGTGAAAGGAAGGTCCCACTTGTTAAGCAGGAAACAGCCTCTTCTCTCTCGTCATCCACATCTGATCAATCACGTAGGGCTCTTCACTCCTAAATCACTCTAAAATCCTTCCACACAATCCATCCCCACTGCCACCTCCCCACTTCAGGATATCATCATCTCTCTCCCGGATCACAACAGCCATTGCTTAACTGCTCTCGCCACTTCCAGTCTCGCTATCCATTCCATTCTCCAAACTGCAGACAGTTTGAATCCCAGGTGTGCCACTCACTGACTGTATGAACTTAGCCTAGGGACTTAACCTTTCTCTGCCTCAGTTTCCTCATCTATAAAATGGTATCATAGCAGGACCTCTCTTACAGAACTACTGTGAAGATTATACAAGTTATACATGAGTTCATATACATAAAGCAATTCAAACAGGGCCTGAGATATAGCAAGTGTTCAAAAAATGTAAGCAATTATTATTTTATTAAAAGGCAAATATGATTATGATATACCCTGGCTCAAAACACTTCCATGCCTCCCCCACTGCCCTCATTAAAAAAAAATCCAGATTCTTTAATATGGCTGACACAGGACCTTTAACATCCAGTGCATACCTACCATCCTTCCCCTCCTCCTCCACATCCTATGCTCTAGCCATCCTTAACTACCTGAGGTTTTCGGGACACACCCTGGTCTCTGGACTTCTACACATGCTGTTGCTGCTTCCTCTGGCTTCACCTAGCTAATTTAGCTCACTTTTATTTATCAGCTTAGAATTCACTTTATCCTGCAAGTCTTTGCCGTCCCACCACAGCCTACAATAACCTGTACCACACCAATTCCAACCCACCCTTCATAGACTTTATCACATTGTAATGTAATGGCTGATTTCTCTGAATTCCCCCTCACCAGACAGTAAGCTCTATAAGAACAAGAACTGTGATTTTGTTCACTAAACTTCAGCATTAAAACACTCCAGCAGAAAAGCGAAGATTCCTTAACCATCTGGACTGCATCTATTCTGGGAATTACGGATGTCAATTACCAGGATTTTTAAACCAGCCACCCTCTTGAATATCAGACGCTGGTTTTGCAAAAGTTAGACGTACACTCACAGGTGACTGTCAGAATTTTGGAATTTTACAAACGAGTTCTACAAAGGCAGCATAGCAATTAAGCACACAGACTCTCAAGAGCCAGAAGGCCTGAGTTCAAAACTCTAACTGCTATTTACCAACAGTGTGTCAGTGGACAAACTACATCTCTCTAGGTGTGTTTCCTCACATCCATAAAATGTGGCTAAGAGTACCCAGCTCATAGGGTAATTATGAGTATTAAATGAGGTAACTAACATACAGTAAGTGACATACACAGGCAACGCGCTATTTAAGTGTTAATATAAGAAATCCAAATTTACTACAATGCTGAGCAAACAATGATATGGAAAGGTCTGGCGGGCCTCACTCAATGAATTCCCTCCAAACGAATAATAAATATATTTTTAAAATTTCCACTACACTTTTAATATAATAAACCCAAACCGTTTGTATATAAATCAAATATACTTCCAATGCCTCTGGGGAATCAGTCACGTAATTTAAACCTGAGTTAAATTATTACAGCATGACAAACCCAGAAAGAATATTAGAGACCATGAATTATCCCACGTTGGAGCACTTCCCTTCCACCCATCCCATTAAAAAAAAAAAAGTCAGGACTGTTCACTCTATTACACTTGCCTACATTTTTAAAAGCAACTCTAATGTCCAGGAGAGTTGCCAGTCACCATCACTTACTGATGTCCTTTAATAATCCTGGAATGCGTGCTGTCCCAGGCAGAAGTGGGCAATTCTGTGGCAGAGGAAGGTGAACTGAACCTCCAAGCTCCCCTGACGCCGAGTCGGCTGCAGCTGCGGGATCCATGTGACGGATGACAAAGCAAACCGCCACCGCCTCCGCCGGCAGCCCCGAGACCCGCTCACCCACTTCCTAAAGGAGCACCACACCCGCCGCGCTCTCCCGCCCACCGCACCGTCTCGTTTTCCTTACGCCCGAGGCTCCGCGGAGGGGGCGCTGCCGGTCCAGGAGCCAGGCGCGGGGCGCCCCAGCGCGGGGCCCGGAGGCAGCAGGGTGCTCCACGCCGGGGCCCGGGCACCCCATGGCCCCGCCGACGCGCCGCCCGCCGCGCCGATCCCCGCGGCCAGAGAAGACCGCAGGCTGAGCGCCTCAAAGGCCCCCGCGCGCCCGCCCCTCACCTCTGCCGCCTCCGCCTCCCCGGGGTCCAGGCGATCGAGGCTCCAGCCCAGGGACGCCGTCACCTCCTCCAGCGTCCGGCAGCAGCTCTCCACGAACTCGCTCAGCTCCTCCTGCAGCCGCCGCCGCTCCTCCACCGGAGGAGGCTCAACCTCCATGGCGGCGCCCCTCCCGCCAGCAGGAAGCAGCGAAACTGCCGGCGGCGCGCGCGGGCCTCTGGGGGCTGTGGGCGGGGCCTCGTTGTCACGTGACTGGAACCGCCTATAGGGAGGTATCCCGGGAAGGGCGGGGGCTGTCGTTTTGAGAGGTGTTTTCCGGCTCCTCTCTGCGTTTGCCGCTGCTTTTGGACGCAGTTGTCCCTGGCCTTACCTGAACAGCATTACTCTCCCCCACCGGACTTTTTAGAAAATCCAAATTTACTACAATGGTTTACGAAAAATGGTTTATGTGTACTGAAAAGTTTAAGGACTAGTACAGTGAGCATTCGCATAGCCGTCGTCCAGCTCATTAATTGTTAACATTTGACACGTTTGCTTTCTCCCACTTTCTCCCCACACACAGCCTCACACTTATTTTTGCTGAATTATTTGAGAGTAAATTGCAGATGCTTCACCCTCAAATATGTCCGTATGCATCTCCTAAGAATAAGGACATTTTCCTGCATAACCACAATACATGATCAACCCTAAGAATGTTCATTTCATAGTATCATCTAATATACAGCTCATAATCAAATTTCCCCAGTTGTCCCCAAAATTCCTTTTATAGCCATTTTATTATTTTTTCAGCCCATGAGCTATAATTGGCTATTGTCTCTTTTAATCTATAACAGTCTGCCCCACTCTCCTTTTTAAGTCATTGAATTTTGTCAGGAGCCTCAGTAAGTTGTCTTGTAGAATGTCCCTCTTTCTGGATTTGTCAAATTTTTCCCCCTTATGACTAGATTCAGTTTAAGCATTTTTGCAAGATGTGTGTACTTCTTTATTACATCTCATAGAGGACACATGTCTTAGATTCTCCTGCTATTAGTAATGCTAAATTTGATCATTGGTAGAGGTGGTGGCTGCACTGCTTCCTTGTAATAGTACATTTTCCTCTAGTAACTGGTACATAATCTGTGGGTGATGCCTTAGGGCCGTATGAATGTCCTGTTCCCAAGAAACTCACACAATCCTTCAGTGAATCTGTTATTACATTAGGAGTTATAAATGATGATTCTCTAATACTATCATGGCCTCTACATTTATTAGCTGGAATTCTTACCACACTTTCATTTTATTTATTTCACTATGGGATCAAGGGTGTTTTTTTTAAATTATTGTTTTAAGATTTTTAAATTCATTACATACTCCATTACCATCATAGTTCTTGTTAATGCTCAAATTGTCCCAAATTTGACCAGTGGTAGCCACTTTAAACCACCTTGTGTCTCTTTGACATGTCCCCATTGGTCCTTGAGTACTTCCTTTTTTTTTTTCTGGGAAAGAGTCACATTGAGCTAACATCTGTTGCCAATCTGGTTTTTTTTTTTCCTTCCCAAAGCTCCAGTACATAGTTGTATATTCTAGTTGTAAGTCCTTCTAGTTTTTCTATGAGATCCTCTGCCACAGCATGGCTACTGACAGATAAGTGGTGTGGTTCTGTGCCTGGGAACTGAACCTGGGCCACTGAAGCAGAGCACCCCAAACTTTAACTCTAGGCCATCAGGGCTGGCTCATTGACTACTTCTTTGCTTTGATTAACCCAAGTTTACTTTGTACATTTCCTACCCAAGACCTTAACTCCTCTTATTTTTTTCAAGCCTGCTGCCAAATGTTTGCTTCCCTTTGCACTTGTTTCCACCAGATGAAGAAATGGCAGAAATTTTTGTAAACAACTATTTCCAAAGGCAAATAGCACAGTTCTCTCACTTAAAAAAAAGGGGAGGGTGATAATAAGAGAATAAGGTAGTACCATAAAGTACAAAAATAGGCCAGTAGCTGCAACTGGATGTATGGTAAGAAGCAGTTCTTACTCTGCCCACAGCATCCTTACTTTTTATTTGCATTTACATAGTAAGCCAAGCATCCTGGAAAAAGTGAGACTACTTTTGGATGTGAAGTGATGACTGTCATTGAAAAGTTATATATGTATTTCCTTTTCTGTGGATGCACCATAGACGTGAACCAAATCAAAACTTAGCCCAGGTCACGTAGGTCCCAGGTCAAGTATGTCCTCTCTCTAGGACTCAGCCCTATCTCATCTCAGAGTTCAATGACAACTTCAGCAGCAGTTCTGATGGGGTGTAGTTTCAACCTGAGGAACTCCTTTGCATCGATGCTTGTTCATCTCAGTTTAATCATCATCAGGAGACCCTAAGGGTCTCCTCCCCCTGTTCTAGCTTAGGCCTCTCTTATGGGCTGAACTGTGTCCCCCCCAAAAAAATTCCTCTGTTGAAGCCCTAACCCCCAATATGACTGTATTTGGAGACAGGGCCTTTAGGGAGATCATTAAGGTCTAATGAGTTCATAGAGGTAGGGCCCCAATGCAATAAAGGCAGTCTTCTCGTAAATAGAGGAGACACCGGAGCCGCTCCCCACCCCTCACTAACCGCCAGCCAGGACGAGCTCTCACCCTAAACCAACCCTGAGGGCACCTTGATCTTGAACTTCCAAACTCCAGAACTCTGAGCAGATCAACTTGTTTAAGCCCCCAGCCTGTGGTACTTGTTATGGCAGCCCAAGCTGACTGATACAACCTCCCAGCTCTAGCATGAGGATCCTCCTTCATACTTCCCAACTCACTATTTACCACATATTTTTTTTCTTCCTATTACAAGGGCTATTTTTGTACCATCTCTTTCTACCATGGGATCCACAGCTGCTGGCACAATGCATGGCGCATGAAAGAACTCAATATTTAGTGAATGAAATTAATTACAAGTCCTCCAGATCAGGAAGGGAGCAAGAGGAAGAGGTGAGATAGGAAAGAAATGGGTGCAGCTCCCAATAATTTAAGTGTGATCTTTTTTGGTCTACACAAGTAGCATTTCATTTGTTTTCCTACTTTCTATCTGTACTATTTGTTTGATTGTATCAATATATACTGCTGATATATGAAAGTTGTCCCACTGGTTGCTTCGTGTGTGTCTTCTGCACCTATCCAGATTGCAAATGCCTTTAAGTCAAGGGGGCTTTTAAATTCCACTGAATCCTCACAGTACCCAGCCTAATACTAGACATAATCAGTATTCAGGAAATTCATGTTAATTTAATGACAAATGTCTGAATTTCAAAAGTTTCTCTTTGATCCAAAGAATAAGCTTGTATCTCATCATCCTTCAATAGAGCTAAGAACTCTTCAGGAATCATTTTCATAGATTCAAGGACAATTCTTTCCTCTTAGGGAACAAAATGAAACATGTGTTTTGAAGATACCCAAAACAGAATCTTAGCCATTTCATGTTTTTTAAATGGTATGATGGTGACTTTTGCCCATGCTACTTGGTACTCACTGTCCAGAATAAACTAGAACCGTACTGATCTTTGGCCTGACCTCTTTACACAAGCTTCTTTCCAAGGACTCTACCTGGTCCAGAAATGTTGAGAAACTTACCCCAAAAGATCAAATTTCTAACAAGAATTCAGAACTAAAATAGTTGGTGTTTGTTTTTTTTAGGAAGATTAGCCCTGAGCTAACTGCTGCCAATCCTCCTCTTTTTGCTGAGGAAGACTGGCCCTGAGCTAACATCCGTGCCCATCTTCCTCTACTTTAGATGTGGGACACCTACCACAGCATGGCTTGCCAAGTGGTGCCATGTCTGCACCCGGGATCCGAACCAGTGAAACCCGGGCCACCGAAGTGGAACGTGTGCACTTAACCGCGGCACCACCAGGCCAGCCCCTAATGGTCTTTCTTAATAGGTATTTAGCAAACAGATGGTTTTAAGACATATTTTACAATAAACAGAAATATGCTGCTAAATGCCCTTGTGTATAAACAGTATTAAATAAAAACACAAAAACTTCAAAACTCTAAAAGTTTATTGCCAAACTTCATAAAGACACCTTTTTCAAGTACACAGAAAATGACAAGCAAAATACACAGAAAACTTTGACCAAAGAAAAGCAAAGATTGCTACTATTATGCAAATACAGTCAAATTAATACCAAACCAAATAGGCACATTTAGGAGTATATGGGTTATACAATCCACAATCTAAAACTAAAGGAGACTCATTCCAAAATGCTTGGGTTTGGGGTGGGTAATTTTATCCTAATACAGAAAATGGAAATATTTAGATGAGAAACAGAAATGATGATTAAAACACCAATGATCAATTTAATTTTTATCTCCAAAGAATATGAATATGTATTATATGCCAAAAGATGTTCAAGAATCTAAAACCTAAACACAGAAGAGAAGAAACAAATTCTAAATTCAATTTGTGCTATCCTTACAACTGATTATCACTTCATACACACTACATCCAGTGTATTACTATGGTGAGCTAAGAAGATAAAAAGCCAGAACAGCGCCTACTATTTGATTTCAACCATGACTATGCTTTCTTAAGCAGAGAAACTTCTATCACTATATTGCAAGCACTAGGTTTTCTCTTTTTATTATTTAATAAAGTGAAAATTCATATAAATGAAACCGAGGTATAGCAACCATTACCAACTGACTACTAGTGCCCAATAGAGCTACTGCTAAAGGAGTAGGAATAAGAGTAGGAAGAATTCCCTGTTGCATCAAAGCTTCCTCTCCGGGACCCACTTCGGGAACCAGAGCGAGAGCCGGAGCGAGATCCAGAGCGGGAGCCGGAGCGGGAGCCTGGGGCAGAAGACACGTTATAAGGGCTAGGCAAGCCCTTGGATGAAACAGAGGCGGCCTCCAGAAGGCGGAGGCCAGTGATGTCTTCCACCATGGAGCGATTTATGGCATCCTTGTAGGATATTTTCAATTTGGTTTTGGGGCAGGTCAGGATTTTGGCATAGCTGCTGGTGTCTTGCAGCCTCTGAGCTGCTCGGCCATCGATGAACCCCTTTCTGATGGCTTCTTCTGTGCTTATCCTCCCATGCACTTCCGGGTCAACAAGGCCTCCAGTGAGGTACTGGAACTCCAGGAAGCGCTGACCTGCCTCATAGGGGAGCCATTTTTCTTTCACTGCTTCTGCTGCTGACATCTTCTTCTTTCCCTTCACACCTTCAAAGCCAATGAAGGCTTTCTGAGCAGGCTTCAGCCTGGTGGCCATATCTTGGTCAATCAGGCCCTGGGAGACCGCATCCTGAAGCGACAGCTTCTGCCCAGTGGTCGGGTGGATGATGCCACCTGTGCAGGCCTGAGCCTCCAGAAGCCTCTGACCAGTGATGCTATCCACAATGCCCCTCTCTATACCTTCTGCAATTGAGATTTTCTCCAGGTTTTCTGTGTCAAAGATGGCTGCAATAGGGCTCGATTCTTCCAGGGGGTCAGACAGAGAGCTGCTCCTGATGGTCAAATTCCTGATGCTGGAGATGGTAGAAATCTTACTTACTGACTCGTGTCGGGAGCTGCTGAAAACATCATCGCTAACACTACCACCTATGCCACTGCTGTTGCCAACACCATTTTTCAAGGAGATCATATCAGCAAACTGAGTGAGGCTGAGGCTGCCGGATCGGTACTGGTCAAAGAACTTCCTGTCAACGAGGCCCTTGTCAATAGCATCTTGAATATCATACTGACTGCCTGTCTTCCTATCGACCAGGACCACCCTGGTGGAGCCGTCGGATCCAGTGATGGTTATTTCTTCCCACTCACACTCCTGCTCACACAGTTCTCTGAAGGTTTCATAATCTATAAGGCCCTTCTTGTAGGCCTCCTGAACAGACATCTCCTTGTTGGTTTCTGGGTCAACAATGACCACTCTACGCTTCCTGAGGGTATTTTTTTGTGATGTCTGCACTTGCTTCTTCTTTTCTTTCAGGGGCAGAAGATAGAGCCCCGTTTCCTCATCCTTAATGCATCTTTCTTTTAGTTGCAGATAAGTAAGATTTTCTTCAGTGTTTGGGTCAAAAAATCCTTTTGTATCATCACTTGGATCTGACAGAATCTCATTGAGCTCCTCATTAAAGTAGCCCCTCTTGTACGCTATGTCAACTGGTAAACGATGGCTCTCCTTCGGGTCGATGATTCCACCGGTCGCAATCTGTGCTTCCAACAGGCGAATGCCATGGCCCTTTTCAATGAGTTCCTTGTTCATGGCTTGGAACAAAGAAATGATGTTTCCTGTTTCAGGATCATTATACCCGGTGACAGCTCGTTCTGCAGACAGGAGCTTCTCTTTGAACTCAATACCCACCAGACCTCTTTTGTAGGCTTCCTCCACAGGTAACCTCAAGTTGCTAACAGGATCCACTATAAAGCCAGTAGCTGCTTGGGCTTCTAGCAACTCCAGAGCAGTACCAGGTCGGACCAAGCCAATTTTCATGGCCTCATAAATGCCAAGCTTCTGTTTGGTGGTCTCATTGTATATGCCTGCTATGCAGCTTGAACCCTGAAGGAAGTCCTTAATTCTCTCACCAACCTCATCATAAGAAATCTGACCTGATTCCAGTTCATTTACAGTGGATGGTCTCAATATACCAGAAGCTACTAGCTCAGAGATGGTCACAAGTTGTCTGATTCCTTGGAAGGACATACTTCTCTTCTGTACCGACAGCAAGAGCAGACCAGTGTGTGGTTCAATTCTGCACCGATCCCTCAGCTGCATGTAACTGACCTTCTTTTTTGTGACTGGATCCACAAAGTTTTTCTGACTATCTCGGGGATCGTTCAGGGACCGATACAAATCTCTGTCAATCAGCCCACGTGCCAAGGCTACATCTTTTGGCAAAAAGACACTGTTCACGGGGTCCACTACACCCCCTGAAGCAATCTGGGCTTCTAGCAGGCGCATTCCAGTTTCCCTATCAATCAAATTTTTCTTGATGGCTTCCGAAACAGATACTGTCTTGCCTGAAAATGGATCATCAAAACCAGTGATGGCTTTTTCTGCGGTATATATCTGTTGACGGTCATCGAAGTCGATGAGGTCCCGAGCTATTGCACTGTCAACAGTCAGCTTCTCATTCCTATGGGGATCAATTACACCGCCTGTAGCTGCCTGGGCCTCCAGAAGCATGACTGTGGATTCTGGGGTGATTAATTTCTTCCTCTTCGCCTCTACCAAAGAGTACTTTTCCTTAGGGGAAGCAGAAGCTCCTGCGATAGCTCCTGCACCCCGAAGGAAAGGCTGGATTTCAGAAGCAACTTCTTCCACTGACTTCTTCCCCTTCAACAGTTTGTCCAGCGTTGTTTTGTCAATCAGCTGGCACTCATAGAGCTGCATCGCCGTCACCTTCTTCCTCAGTCCATCAAACACCAGCTTTGAGGAGTCCACAGTCCATTCGTACTCAGTCTGGGTCTCCCGATGGGACCCATATGGGCGCTGTTTCAGTTTGTCGATTTCCCTCTGAAGTCGAGAACGTTCTGTTTCCAGCTGTGACTGTGTCTCCCGGGTGGAGTCCTCCAGCTTCCGCCTGTACCTCTCTTCAATCCTCTTGATCTCTGCTTGGAGTCTTTCGATCTCACTCCTCAGGCTGTTCTTTTCTCGCTCGCTCTTTTCTCTTTCTGACTCTATCTTCCTGATAGCTTCTTCCTTGCGGGAATATTGAGTTTTCCACTGATTCAGGTCATTCTGGATTTGCTGTTTCTCACTCTCGAGGCGCTGTTTCACCCTACTTTCTGCTTCGAGAGTCGTCTTAGCGCGATTCAGCTCATCCTCCAGCCTCTGCAGCCTGGTCTTGTCTTGCTCCAGAACTTTAATTTTCATCAGAAGGGTCTCTCTTTCCTGCACCACCTGAGTGCACTGATTCTTTGATTCCTGAATCCGATTAGACGCCTAGAATGTAAAAAGAAAGAAATGGGGAAAAATAATGCTTTGATCATATCATATGACTATCATAATTTAACCTCTTTTCCTACATTAAAAAAAAAAATTTGATTACTCATTTGCCCTTTCTTTCTTTTCCCTGGATATATTGCTATTTTACTGTCTTACACATTCATGAAAAAAATTCTGTAGATAAATGTTGCCACTTTGATAAATGGCTTCATACTTACTATTTTTTTCCACAGAAGAAAATAGAAGTTGAAGATCTGTCTTACTCTTAATGGTAATTATGGTTTGAAAAATATGGGGAGTTTTGTTCCAGGTTATCACACCTGCTATACCTACATCTTACCCATGACAGCTATACTACTGTATCTAATAAAGCGATGTAAATCTATGGACATATATGCACCCAACACACAGCCCCACACAAATATTGTCTATAGAAGTCAAATGTATTAGAAGTTAAAGAAGTTATTTTTAAGTTAGGGGTTAGAAGAAGAAAAGCCAAACAAAAAGAAACATATTAGGGCCGAGATCAAAAAGGAATAGAAGAATGCAGGTGGAAAAATCGTGTAAGCAAGCAAGAAAAAGTGACTTAAAAATTGCATAGAAAATCCCCTTAATATGGCTTTTATTTAGGGAAATTTTAATTACAGATGTAGGTAACAGCTCACTAAGTAAGAGCTATCTCACAGAAAACAGAGGGGAACATTCAGAGGAAGTGATCTCAGATGTCATACCCAGGCTACAGTTCTCAAAGCAGGTCACACACAGGTTGACGTTTGATGCAGCGATAGAACAGAAGGGCAGACAGCACTGAAATTATGTGACAGCAGTCATCTGGATTATGACAGACGGTAGTACAGCAATAAAAAGAAAAGTGAGACTTTCTGTTAGCATCCATCCCAGTAGCAAGAGCACAGTTCAGGTTAGATGACAACGGAGAGAATTATTTGAGAGACAGTGAAGCTGTGATCAAATATTTGTGAATACCTCTAAAGCCTGCTTTTGGAATTTCTCAATTTCCTGTCTCAAATTTTCCCTCTCTCTCTGTAAATCATTAATCAGCCCCTGCAGCTCCAGGGTCCGGTTGTTGCTGATCTGCAGTTGGCTCCTTAGTTCCGAAATAGTTGCCATTTTATCGTTATCCGCCTCGCTTCGGCCCCTTCGGAGGTCATCGTACTCCAGCCTCAGGTTCCGGAGCTCTTCCTCCAACATCAAGTGCTCCTTGGTCAGGCTCTCTGTGAGAGACTGCAGCCTCTCGATTTCTATTTTGCTTTCATTTAAGCTTCGGCTTTTATCTTCTATCGCCTTCTGGAAATGCTCATTCCTCAAGTGAGCCTGTTTGACATTTTCTTGTTCCTGCAGCAGCTGCCGCCTCAGGGCCTCGACCTCCAAGGAGAGCCTCCTCAGCTCCTCCTGGGTCCTCTGCTTCTCCCTCAGGTGGCCATCCAACACGTCCCTCTGCTGCCGGAGGTCGTCCTCGCTCTTTTTCTTAACAATGGACGCCTGCTCCAGCTGCTGGGTCAGGCTGGTGATTTTTATTGCTTGCTCCTTCAAAGACCTCCTCAAGCCTTCCAGCTCCTCCTCCAGCTTCTTCCTCTTGGAGGAGTCTTCTGAGGCCGTCTTCTTCAGCCGATTCAGCTCCTCATCTGCTTTCTGCTTCTGCAACTGCAACTCTTTCAGAGAACTCTGGAATCTGGTGATATCCTGGTCCTTCACAGTCCTCTCCTGGGAAATCCTTTCATAGTCGATTCTCAGGCGCATTAGTTCTTGCTCCTGAACCTTCAATTTACTTATCGTCTCTGTTGCACTATTATTTGCCTTCTGCAAATCATACTGGGCCCTTTGTAATTTAGCATTTTCATCTTCCAGGCATTTCCGTTCTTTGGTTTCTGTTTCTATCAGTTGTTTTAACCTTTCTATCTCCTTGTTTTTATCCTGGATCGTCTTGGCAGCATCATCAAGAGACTGCTTATATCTCGTGCTCTCTTCTGTTCGCATCTGTGTAACCTGTCTCAGCTCAATCTCCAGCTGCTGTTTTCTCTGAGACATCTCCGAGCCAGTGGCCTTTTGCTTTTGGATGTTTTCTTCGACCCTCCTGAGATTCTCTGTAGTCTGGGCTAAAGTGTTCTTCAGCCTCTTTATTTCTTCAGATAGGCTCCTGTTTTCTCTGGTGAGGTTGTCTATCTGGGCTCGGTAGCCACTGGTGTCCTCTTCCTTCTGCATCGTGAGCTGGTGGATGGTTGTCTTGGTGATGTTGATCTCCGTCTCGAACTGGTTTTTTAAGCTAATGATTTCCTCATCGTAATTGTTTCTTACCTTAGCCAGTTCATTTTCATATTCCCAGCGGCGCTTGGCCTCCTCCTGAAACTCAGCTTTGAGTCTTTCAATCTCCTTATTTTTGTCCTGAATGGTCTTTGCAGCCTCCTCCAGGGACTGCTTGTGTCTTGCATTGTCCTCGGAGCGCAGCTGGATGACTTGCTTAAGCTCTATCTCCAGATGCTGCTTCTTTTGCATCATCTCAGAGCCACTGGCTTTTTGCTGCAAGGCATCTTCTTCAGCCCGCCTTCGCTGCTCAGTGGTCTGCAATATGCTGTCATTTAGCCTGACGATTTCATCCTTCAGATCTCGATTTTCCCTTGAGAGTCTATCAAGCTGGTTTCTAAGATTTTTGGAATCATCCTCTTTTTGCAGGGATATCTCCTTGATGGTGGTCTTCGTAATGTTAATCTCTGTTTCATACTTGTTCCTTAAATTACTCATCTCCTCATTATAGTGGTTTCTTACCTTTGCCAGCTCACTCTCATATTCTCTCTTCCGGGCGCCCTCCTCCTGCAGAAGAACCCTCAACCTTTCTATCTCGTACTCCTTCTCCTTGATGGCTTTCTCAGACTCTATCTTTTGCCAACCAAGGCTCTCCTTCTCACTTTGCCTTGCTTTCTGCAATTGGTCATAGTCATTCTTCTGTTGGTCAAATCTGTCTTCCACAGTCTTTCTTCTTCTCTTTTCATCTTCGATCTCATAAGTCAGTCGGGTGATCTTCTCATTGAGCTCTTTTATTTGGCCATAGCACTTGTCTAGGTTCTGCTTAGCTGACTTTCCATCCAGCTCAGCTTGTCTCTTCAGCTCCTCCAGGCTCACAAGCTTTGCTTTGAACTGGGAACACTCCGCCTGGTATTTCTGCAGGTTCTGATCCAGGAATTTGTTCTTATTGCAGTTTTCAGAGTTGGCATCTCGGGCCAGTCTGAGCTCCTCTTCCAAAACCTCGATCTTGGTATTTTTCAGCTGTGGAAGTGAAACCAGAAATTACGTTAAAAGAAAAACATCTCATATCACAAGAAAGAAAGTGTACTTTTTCCCTCCCAGACCAATGTGCATTCTCCCTTCTCAACATACCTACACATGCACACACCCCACACACACACGCACACACATAAAGAGTGATACAAGGCAAAAACTACCAGACAAAAATTCAAGAATTCTGCATTCTCGTCATAATTCTTCCATCAACTGCTTGTATGATCTTAGCAAATGATATCACCCTAAAGTGTCAGCTCCCTCATCTGTAAAAATGAAGTAATTTCTTCCAAGGTCAAAAGCTTATGATTTCATAAAGTGTTTCCTTTATTTTAAGGTATAAAGTAAGTTTCCATGTAAACTCAATTCAAGTTATTAGAAATGAAGAGTAAATTAAACAATCATTCAACATGAAAAATTCAAATCCAGCTAGTCCAGAATGTTCTAATCCTTAATGTAACACAAAGAAAGAAGGCAAATTCCTGGACCAAACATTGAATGAAATTACTGGTTTGGGGCAAGGTTAAAACAACTATAATTTTGCAAATATTACCTAAGTCCACCTAGAGCAGTATACTGGAGCATGGGACTAACCCTGGACTTATGAACAAACTATATTATGTCAACTGTCTACAGGAAATACAGTTTTACCAGTGAGTATGTCTAAATCTATGTTATATGAGGTGGTAATAATAACATTCTATTCTATTTTTTTTGATGCTGCAAGGAAATAAAGTAAGTAAATTACCTTCAGATCTTCCAAACTCTTCAGCATCTCACTTAAGAATCTGTAATAGTCTCCAGACCTTGTAAGTAGCTCTATGTACCGACCATGTATGTCTGCAGCCTTGGAGAAAAGGTGTGAAAGAAAAATAAAAGATATTGCACTCAAAAAATAGTCCTTTGCAAGGTGACCAATTTTGTTTTCTAAAACAATGAAATAGTGAATTTATAATTTAAAGAGTGACTTCCCTTTTTTCGTGTACACTTATTCCAAAATCTAGACATACAACCAAACAAACAGCTAAACACCTTGTGTTCCATGCTCATCACTACAGGGTGCTTCCGCTAAACCATCTGACAGGTGATGCTCTCAACATCTTTGGGAACAAGTTGTCTTTTAGAAATCAACTAGATATTTTCTACTTTTTAAAAGTCTCCCTCACTAAACCCAGAATTTAAGCCCAGTTTCTGCAAAGATTCCAATACATACACCACAGATCCCAACTTCCACTGATCATTTCCTAAAATGCATCGTATATTGATGACTCACACTAGAGGGAGCAGAACCTGCTAGTAAACCTTTTTGAGTGGATATCCTACAACAAGGGATAAATTCAGGGACGGAGGGAAGCCAGGAAGGGGAAGGGGGGCAGGCTCTAGGAGGTATGCAATGACACCCATACCTCTTGCAGAATCACCCCAGAAGGAGACTGAACCATGGTTCTCTTGATAGGTATGTTCAGTAGAGTTTCCAGTCCTGAGGTGTATGACGCCAGCTGGAGTTCATAATCCTGCAGAATAATAAAATTTAAGAAAAACATAATTAACGGACTTAAAAGGAGTCATTGATAGCTACAATTCCACAATTTTAAATCATCAAGCTGTATTTCTAATGACCAACACCAAAGGCAATCATGTGGTGCTAGTGTTCAAGCAGCTAATACATTAAACTAAGCAGTACTTCTTGATATGCTCAGCAGAGACTTCTGCACATGCCCCCAGTCTAAAGAATGAAGACCAGCCCATTCCCACAGGTGCTGTCAATGTGTAATGAATTCAAGTTCACAGATAACAAACTTTTATGGTTTGTTTAGGAGAGAACATATAAAAGCCATAATCACTAACCTCAAGAAGCTTATAATCTTTAAAGTGAATCAGAAAATAATGCAATCAATATTACTCCTGATGAAACATCAACATTTTTTGTGAAACTCAACATACCTTGATGGCATTTGCACAAAGTTCGGCAATCTTTTGTACTTCTTCTGATTTGTCTCGTTTGCCACATATTTCATTGTGCAAGTTCTATACAAAAAATAAAAATACTTACAAACGTTAACATGCATAAATATTTTTAAGTAAATGTTATTTCACTCTTCAACCACTGTTATTTGTTTTTTTCCCCTCAGTTTATTACTACACGTACTGACCTCATACTCTGACCATTTAACCTTAGGAGATGGGCATGTTTTCTATTCAGAAAAGAGAAGGAAGATCTTCAAGTTCTGATTATCTAAGAGGTCATCCTCGAGTCGGCACTCTTTTCTGGTCCTATGACCTCAATTTACGAAGATACTTCACTACAATATTACATTATTTCTATGTTCATAATTGCATTTCTTTGCAAATATTTCAATAATTATTCCTATGGGCATTGTTTAAACAGTCACAAAATGAACAAATAATATTAAATATTTATCATTTCAAAACTAGGTACTGCTATGAAAACCAAAGGAAAACATGGCTTATATCCAGTGGAATCTAATGGAATGGCAAGTTGGCTTATACCTTCTGCTCATTCAAAAATCGCATGACCGTGTTGGAATCTCCAAACTTCATAGATTCTAAGGAATCCTGGCGGCGTTTGGCATCATAGAGCCACTTGCAGAAAGCCTGATAGTTATCACGATAATTCCTCAGTTGCTTGATTTGTTTCTCCAGGTCCCATAATCTGGGGAAAACAGACATAATAAACATAATAAAGCACTGCTATTGTTCCTCAAAGTGTTTAATACAGACTGACCATCTGACCCAGCAATTCCACCTAGAGCACGCTCAAGAGAACTAAAAATATACACCACACAAAAAGTTACATGTGAATGTTTCTAGCAGTATTTTTCATGATAGCCCAAAATTGGAATAACCCAAATATCCATCAATTGACGAACGAACAAACAAAATGCGATATAGCCATACAATGGAATATTATTCAGTCATAAAAAGAAATGAAGTCCTGAAACATGCTACAACATGGACGAACCTTGAAAACATTATGTTAAGTGAAAAAAAACAGTCACAAAGGATCACATATTATAGGATTCCATTTATATGAAATGTCCAGTGTGGGCAAATCTACAGAGACAGAAAGTAGACTGACGGTTGCTTAGGGTCTGGAGGGTTAGGAGGTAATGGGGAGTGAGGCAGCGGGTATGCGGTTTCTATTCTTTAGGGTGATGAAAATGTTCTAAACTTAGACTGTGGTGATGACTACATAATTCTGAATATACTACAAACCACCGAACTATTTAACTTTCAATGGGTGAATTGTACGGCACATGAATTATCTATCAATAAGGGTGTTTTTAAAAAGCACTTCTAATAAAATGAACTACAAGCAAGATTCGGGAAATTTCTTTAAACCCTCATTTGCATTAAGACACTTTTTTTATATAAGATCTGCTTTTCATAAACTTTTGGAGAACACTCACTCAAAGTACCTACTCCTTCCAACAGTCCTAACAAGAGTTTATGGGTCACAAAAGAGCTTGATCAATGGCTTCTGCTGTATCCCCAAGACCCTGGATGGCACCTGGCACAGGTTAGTTCAAGCTTGGCTATTCGGCTGGACTATTTCTATTTCCAACAAAGCTGCCTACAGGCAGTCCACGAATAGAGCCCCTATTACACTTAACGTACACACAAAACAAAATCACTCTTTTTATAGTGATTACTTCAAACGACATTATCTTGGGAACAACCAAATGGGAACAAAGTAAAAGAGGTTGGCATACCTGTAGTCTATCTGTTTATCTATTCTCTGCCAGCGATCTGTCAACTGTGTGACTTTCTCACTGAACTTGCCCAGATCCAGGTCATAAAGTGGATACTGCTGTGAAGTCTGGGAGTGGATCTGCTGGGCTTTCTGCAGCTCTGTCTTCATGGTGGCCAAGAGTGACTTCTTCAAGTTCAAGTCATTTTTAATTTTCTGTCACAAGGAAAAAGAAAGTACAAATTAATCTCGTCACCCACTTTAATGCTATACAGCAAGTCACCAAATAAAAAAAAGTTTACAAAACTCTTCAGAATATTTATAGTTTTAAGTGATAAACATCAATTCACAAAATATATTTACTGATTGCATTTCCTAAAAAGGATACAATGTATAAAATACTTTGAGAAATGCTAAATATCACACTCCGTTCCATTCTTGAATACTTGTAACATATATTAGCATATTACAGGTCTGAGAAGTCCTATAGTAAAGAAGCCTGTGTAACTATGTTTAACTCAGCATTCTCCATACTGATCTCAGCACAGATGACTTTCTCACATAGTTCCGCGACACACTCTGGAAACAGTGTGCTAGAGCTAGAGATAAAGACTGACAGCAAGCATGTGTGGCCAACGAAATCCAGTAATCATCGAAACTCATGAAAACTTAGTGAGGCTTCATAATTGGGGACCATGTCCTATATTACTTCCCAAAAACTGGGCCACTGTGACAACCCTTCACATTACCTTCAGTCCACATCGGTACGCTTCCACTTTATCCAGATCCAGGCAAACAGTTTCCTCTTCGGTGAGTCTGGCTTCATAAACCTTTAACATGTCTTCTGTTTGAAGGATTGCCTGGAGTAGTGCTCTCACTGCGCACAAGCTGTCAGGAGCAAAAAAGGCAAAGAAAATTGCCGGGCACATAATTAGACTGTGCACATTTGGCTCTTGCCACTAGTAATGAAAGAGAACAATATTAAAGCAGATAAAAATTTATTTTGCCTATTTTATAAGCCGTGGGAGCAATAATTTTTTTTCTCTCTCTACCATGATTCAGACAGCCATTTTGCATTAACCGAAGAATTTTAAGTTCTGGCCCTTAACATACGTTAGATTTCAGAATAGTGGAATTAACACCCTAGGCTCGAGGACCCTCTCTCGAAAGCTCAGAAGAATGTAAGTAAACCTGTAGTGAAAAGGGAAGCTGGAAGGCAAAGACTCCAGTAAGCCAAGAATATAAAGCAAATGAAGTCTGACAAAACGAAGCTCGAGAAAAGCAAAATATCTTGAGGTTAAAATATCTGAGTTAGCGGCATTTACCTATTTAAGTAGCCATCTGTAACGCCATTGATATTTTCCAGTTTCTGAAACAGTCCAAATACTTCGTTCTGTAAATAGCAATATTTTTCCGAACCTCTGAAGTTAGCTAGCATATCTTTAAGCTGGTTGAGAACTTCAGCAATTGCTTGAGAATCATTCTGCACACTCTGTCAAAAAGAGAAAGAAAGAAAGCTCTTTTGATTTAGCTGTGTGATTCTTATGACCATTTTTGTCCTTAAAAAGTCCACTAAATGTAAAGGGGTCAAGAAAGAAGCTGGACCTTCCAGTTCCTTCTTCAGGGAGGTTGATTAGCACTATGGAAACGTGGCCCTCTTACTCAGAACGTACATCTGGGACCCTTCGGTCCAGGGCCCAGGCTTGGCTGAGCAGAGATCACTGAGCTGGGAGCTAAACCACGTGAGCTGTAGCCCCAGCTCTGGCGATGGCTCTGAGCTCTTCCCCCACCAACCAAATCTCTCCATGCCGACTTCCTGTCTATAAATAAAGGTAATTCCACCTGTCTAGCCCGCATCAGAGGTCATTTGAGGCAAGAAGCCAAGTTAATATTTGTGAAAACTTTTCAGATAAACAAAGTACTAAATTACACAAAAGAAAAAACACATAGCCTGATTCAGCGACCCACAAGCTAACAGCAAAGGTGGAATGCCCAGCCTGGTAACCATTTACACATTTGGAAGCATTGGAAAGAAAAAAGAAATCCTGCCAGAAGCCTGCTTTCTTGCAAATTAATGTTTCTTGCCTATAAATATTCAAACCAGGAGGTTTTTTAATTAGCATGTGGACAAATATACACATACCTGGAATCGGGCAAAATATGAATGGATACCTACCTTTAGTTCATTTATTTTCACCGTGATATGGTGAGAAGACCCTTGGTCTGCCAGAAGGATGTTTTTCAGAGTCATTCTGGCTTCACAGTGCTCCATCTGCTTGCGAATCTTCTGGAGCTCTATCAGCATCCATGTTTCCTGCTTGTCATTTTCTCTGTTGGTTTCAATCACTTTATTATGGTTGACGTCTTGGCAGGGACCAACATGAGTGATTTCAGTTTTGGTTACTGTAAAAACATGTCAGGACCACAAAAATCAGAGAATTCCTAGCCAGAAGAGGACTACGCTTCAGAAAACATCCATACTGCATAAAATTGTGGATATTTTGATTTGATTCTGAAAATTTAGTGTATAAATGACTTTTGACAACTTATCTTTCAAAGAAGTGACTCTAAAACAAGTTTTATGCAAACCATTTTCCTTTAAAAACCACATGGATGGTTGATACAAAGAGAAAGATGCTCCAAACCAACCTGTCTGGTGGTGGGGGTAGCCAGGGAGCTGTATGACCAGCGTCTGGTAGTGCTTCTGGGCATCCGTGAACTGAGACTGGATCTTCCGCTTGTCATCATCTCCAAACATCTCTGAGCCTTGGCTGTTCCTGATGAACTCTTGGTAATGCAACTCAAGGTCAGATATTGTCTTCATGTAATCTTCCTGCCGCATCGTTTTCAGCTGAAAGTAAACAAGGCAGGAGTGTTCATGACTGCCCCCAGAGTGTGACCAAGAGGAGTTTGCTGGAAAATGCCCTGTGCTAGATGGGGCTTGAGGCAACACTCGTCATAGGTCCATTAAGATATCAAAGGTCTTTGAGGGTTTAGACATTGCTCCTAAGAACCATAGCAATGGGTTGTCAATTTTCTTTCCCACAGAACTTTATTCCTCAAAGGAAATATTATTCAGAAGCCCCAAATGTAAAGCAGATCACAGCAAAGCTGTTCTGACTGAAGAGAGAAAGGGGGAAATAGAGGGGATCCAAAAACTTATCCATTCCAGGCCCCTCTCCTCGCTGCCATCCCTGGGATTCTTCAGACCACAATCCGAAACCACTGATCTAGAGGAACTGATGCTTTGGGTGTTCTTCTAAGAATTCTATACCACCTTTCACTTCTATGATATCCAGTCAATAATTTATGACCTAACTTCCCGCTGCATCTAAGGAGAATGAGATCCAGAATATCACAGGACCAATGCCTTTTCCACTGGTACTTCTGGCTCATCTGGCATTTTTAATTAGTATTTCCGTTTGTCTCACAACCAGCCCCACGAGAATTCCTCCCATTCTATATTGGACAAACCAGAACCTCTAACACAGGCTCAGCCCACTCTCTTGATGAGCTACAAAAGCATTAGCTGCACACTAGAAGGTTTGCCTGGTAGAAAGGCACACTGCGGGGAGCAGCTGGCGCCTCCTCCAGGCAGCCTGTGTGGACCTAAGGACGTACCTTGGCGATAGTCATGGCCCTGATTTTCTCGATGTCAATCATGCAGTAGTGCCAGGACACCAGGCTCTTCATGTTGATGTAGAGTTGGTTCCACAGGGCCAAGATGGCTTCATAGTACTGTTCGATCCTAGGAGGGGTGGGGGGATAACACTCTAGAGCCCAGCTTTTCATCCCGAACAGGGAACCTGGGCTTGCTTGTGTAAGCTGCACAGAAAACTAAAACAAGAACTAACCAAGTAACGGGTGTATGTGTAATTTTCAAAACACTCAACATTTCAATGGATTGGGACTAATTTGGGAATTTGAACTTATCCCCAAAAGTTCATTCTCAATGATCTACATTAGTATAGATAAAGGTTTTTGCTGTTGTGCTGTTTGTCAGCAAACTTTTTAATTAACAGAGGGCCAACACTGTGCAGGACAGCAGATAGAAACTGGTCATGAAACACAGAAGGCTGCTGGAACCCAGAAACGAGCCCATGGGGCTCATTATGCACTCTCCCTATTCTGTGTGTGGTTGAAGATTTCCACGATAAAAGGTTTAAAAGAATCTGCCACGGACAATCCGTAAAACGAACGCTCCACCTAGTGATGAGCAAATACTGATATCAAGGGCATTTTATACTTGTGGCTACAAGTAAAATTACTGATTATCTAAGAAGGAAAGAAGAACTTTGAAACAATGCCTTTAAAGTGCATGACAAGAATTATTTACTCTGGCCCTCCTAAACAGTCAGACATTCTTTTTTACACTTCAATAATAAGTATGGTATCTTCAACATAAAATTGCAAGACAACACAAGTGGATGGTCATCAGGTTCCTTTTGGGGGGGAGGGGATCATAGTAAGGAACAGCGTATCTAAGTTTCTTGTATAAGCATTTGCCCTGTTTCTCTCTGCTCATGTTCATGTCGTGGTTATTAAGAACTTCACCAACTTACTTGCAAGACAGGTCCACGGCCAGAGGATTCGGAGGAGGAATAATCAGACCAACAGAAGGAACGAGCATGTCCACGCCTCCTGGGCCCGTCACATACCACTTGCTGCGCTCATTGTTGTCCTTCAGGATGCACTCGTCCCCTTTGTGCACGATTTTCTGTAAGGTAGGCAGCCCCGTGTTTTGGTTTTATTCATAAGTACACATTTGCATCTTTTTTCTCAAAGAGAGAAACAGAGATGACAACATGCAAACTGCTTGAGCTTTCTCTTTTGCTATAGTCCTGCGTTGCTGAAGGACAAGGATGATGTTCTGAGAAATGCATCGCTGGCGATTTCGTAGTTGTGCGAACATCATGGAGTCTACTTACACAAACCCAGATGGTATAGCCTACTACACACCTAGGCTAATCTTATGGGACCACCGTCGTATATGCAGTCTGTTGTTGACTGAAACGTCGTTATGTGGCACACGACTGTATTTTTTTCCTCAAATGAAGCTGATCTTTACACAACGCAACAATACCGATGCTTTAAATAATACACGTGAGCCTAAAAGGTATGTATAAAGTGAAGTAACTTTCCAAAGACAGCCTGGGGAACCCACCAACAAAGTGAGAAATGCTTTTGTAAAGCAAAAACGAATTCCGTGGTTTTTCTATTTTTGTGAGTTCATGTTTTATATATTAGATTTTAGAATGTTGGAGTCACTTGTCTCATTCATTTGCTCTTACAATTTAAAAATAAAACAAAAAAATTCTGGTATCAGGTCCCTGTAAAAATAACTTTGCAAATTACCTAGCATCTAAATAGCTTCTTAAAATGGGTACTTAAAATATGACAACCATCTTAACTATAAAATATAACAAGCTGGATACTTACGTATTTCAATCTCCACTTCAACTTACTTCTTACTTCTCTCCACACAAGTTCTTAAAACAGTTCCACATGGTAGAAGAAACTCCATTGTTTTGTGACATTTATCTAACCAACTAATGACATTTTACATTTCTTAAATCCTCCATATTTGTATAAGAAAACAGAGCTGTGGGAATTATATAATTACTAAACACAAGTCATCATCTATAGAAATGCTTGTATTTACCTGCAGAATTGATATGCTCAATTCCCGCATAACATCTGCAATGACATTCACTTTCTATGCAGCAGAACGGTCTCACGTCTCATTTCTTTTATGTCAGAAATTTAAGATGAGTGATCACAGATAATGTTTTGCATATTAGAAGAAAAGAAGTATTAAGCCTTAAAATGGAATTAGAATAGTTTAAAAAATACCTAGTGTCCTAATTATTGACCACTATCCCACGATTCAGAATAGAGCTGCGGGATTTCTTCAGCTGCTTGCTGCTTTGTATACAAAAGAAAGACATTTACTCTGGCGCTTACTGAAAGCTAGGTTAAATTTTGCTCTCAATTGACAATAATCTCTGTGTAGACAAAGGGAAAACTTTTGCATCGTTCTGAATAACTGAGTCCACACCTGGTCTTGTTTGTAGTCACAGAGAGCCCTGAGAATGATGGGCTTATTGCTTCTGTAGTCCGGGTTACGCGGTTTCAGCTGCACAATCTTCTTGGACTTGTTTACCAAGTTCTGTACCTGACGCTTGTATTCAAGGATTTTCTCCCGTTCTTTCTGTAATTGCAAACAGCATCATGCTTTAACATAGATACCTTGTGAATTTTAGATAAGATCTTCAAATGACATTACAAATTAGACATCGCTATAGTTGTATTAGCTGTAAAAGGTCACAAATTCCTATCTGCAGGGACTATGGGAACCTTTTCTAATAAGCTACTCATAATGAAGCCACTTCATAATAAAGCTACAGGACCATGAATTAAGTGGGCAGGAAAGAGTATCATTGTGTGAAAGGACTATGTTGATAAAATTTGAAGTGTTTTTCCAAGGGAATTTTTATGTTAAGTAATCAGTTTTCTCCCCGTTTTTGTTTTGGCAATAGTAATTACTAAAGCAAAAGTAATTTTCAACAGTAGTTGGGCACGTAAAGAAATTCATTTCGAGAAAAGCCACTGAAAGAGGAAGAAAATGCTTGCTCAAGCTCCGGGCCTGTGTGTCCTGTACAATAATAGAGATGGGCAGGGGAACCCCATTGGCCGGTGCATGTTATCACCCCTGGGTGACGGTGCTGAGTGCGGGGTCTGAGACGATACCTCCAGCTCCTTGATCTGGTCCAGCAGGCGCTGCAGAGGCATGTTCTTGTCACAAGGGTACTTCTTCCTGATGGCGTCTTGAAGGCCCTTCAGGTAGGCTTCCGTCGACTGAGCCTCTTCAAAAAACTAGGAAGGATGAGAGTGACCCCACATCAGTGAGAAGCAACTCAATAAGCGGTGCCATCTAGTATTTCTATCTCCAGGATTATCATCCCTGAGAGTCTATTTGACAGGCAGCTAAAGGAAAAGATTCGAGCAGCAAGTATATTAACTTATGTGACAGCAAGAGACTATCTGAGTAGTAACTAAGTTACCAATCTATGCTCCTCTAAACAAAAAACCAACAAATAGTATTTATGCAATATTTTGAAGACTGTTTTTCGTGCTTTGTAAAATACATTCCAAAGATAAGGTATTAAGACCTAAAAGACAATTAAATTATTACTAAGTATAAAAACCTGAAAGTAGGCAGCATTTTCTTTGAGATGAACATCAATGCACTTGGTGATCTGAAGAATCCAGCTCCACTGTGTCTGGAGAGTATCCATATACGCCTGAAACAGGAAAACATGAGCTGGCTCACCACCTCCAGCCAGAGAGAGGCATCCATTCTTCACACACATGTGAGCGGAATGAAAGCTATGACACATTTTCTATCGAATTGCAAAGCAAGCAAACTTTTTTCTAAAAATTGAAAACAGACTTTCCCAACAGGAACTCTTGGCATAGTAGAAATTAAATTTTAAAACCAGTTTTAACAAGTAGATACCATTAGGAGTATTAGTCAAAATATTCACCCAAATGGCACAGATCCTGACCAATCAGAACAGACACCGGGGACAGCACAGAAGCAGGGTCAGCACCTGCAGCCTTTCAAACTATACCTGTTCCTGCACATCTGCTAGACCGTGGGGCGGTCCCAGGCACCCATGCAGAGGGCTTGAGAAGCTTAAGGCAGTGACTCTTACTTACTGATACGGAAATACTTCAATTTTTTAAAATCACTATAGCCATACCAGTGCTACCAGCTAATGGCAGCCTTGAGCACAACCCACAGATGGCAGTCTAGGGCAGAGGTCAGCAACTACAGCCCAAGGGCCATATCTGGCCCACTACCTGCATTTATAAATAAAGTTTTATTGGAAGAGAGCCACACTCATTCATTCACCTATTGCTATCGTTGCTTTCACACTATGATGACAGAGTTAAGTAATGTCAACAGAGAAAAAATGGCCTGAAAATCTAAACTATTCATTATTTGGTCCTTTCCAGAAAAAGCTTGCCAACTCCTGGTCTAGGGTGTTGATCCCAAAATATAAAATAAACTTGTCATGGCTTTATGAATGGATAAGAATCATTCATTTGTATAGAATGAATACATGAAAAGTTTCCTTTTTTTCCATAAAAAAACAAAATAAATCTCATGAAGCCTACCTCAATTTTGTCTGAAGCTGGATGCTGATTGAGGACAAGTTGGTCGCTTTCTTGTTTAAGCTTATTGAGCTCTTTTTCCTTAACTTCCAGTTGACTCATGCGTATCTGTGAATGCAAGAAAAACAAATCCTTCAGAACAAGTCATCATTAGCCTTCTATCACCTCCACCGTTTTTAAAGGAAGTTAAATACAAAACTGCATTTTGGAAATAAACAATGCCAAAGAATTGTGTTATGGTTTCCTCAATAATCAGAGCATTTTTAAACCCAGAAAGGACATCTGAGATCATCCAGTATATGGCTGAGGCCAGACTGGTGACATGTCTTGTCCACTCACATGGGTAAAGCGGCAGGGCTACAACAAACACTGAGATTTTCTAACTCCAGGTTTTAATCTGCCATACTACTGTGCTACCCATACTCTGGACTGTCTGAATGAACTAATTCTTACCCTAGCTACTGTCTTTCCGGGATGTTAACATGTCACCCCTCTTAAACCCCCATTTCATAAAGGAATGGTTTTTTTCAAGACCATTTTCACCGAGGCTGAATTATAAGCAGCTGATTAAATTATTACAAGGCCATTCATCCCCACTCCCAGGTGCCCTCCAAGGAAGCATCCACGGCTGCTTGGGGGCGGGCTTACGGAGAAGGCCTCCTGTTTCTGAGCGATGTTGGTGTTCCTGTCGCTCCAGTCATACAGCAGCTCCTCCTCCTCGCAGTCGTTGATCCACATGATCTCTCGGGACGTGGCCTGGATGATGTTCTGCAGCTGTCGCAGGTGATCCATCCTCTCAAAGGACGCTTTCTGCACAGCAAGTTCAAAATCAGCATTAGGATAATATGCAGATCGATGGTGCTCTCTGCAGATTTCATAGATAAACCCGTGTGATCCTTTTTACCAAAAAAATCACAAGAATCAGTGAAATGTTAACCTCTTGCATTCACTGACCACCTGGTTTGTGAAAGGGACCCATCCAAACTTGCCACGAACAGGTGAGCAATTTTAGATTCAAGGAAACAGCCTGTTCCAGAAGGGTTTTGATTCCGATATTGATGTTTGGGTTCAATCATTAGTTTTAGACTATCAAGGGAAAAATGGATCCTTAAAAAAGATAAATCAAGCTTTTCCAGCTCTCTCCCACACCCCAAAAATTCAAGGTGCCATCAGTTAAATCCCAATTTTCCGAGTAGGAAAACTTTTGTGCCACTACTAGCATGGGATTTAAAAAGCACCACTGCCAACAGGGAAATAGTGAAAAAGTGAAGACGGGGAGACACAAATAGGCAGAAGAATGGAAATATCTTTTCTTATGAGTCAAGTAACCGATTCAGAGTTTGTCATAAAAGGCTGATAGTGTGCTAAACATCTGTCTAAGGAAAACAAGTCTTATTTTTGCTTCTACTTCATAAAAAGGCTGCAATTCACCAGTGGAAAAGCTTTACTGCTTAAACTGCAAGTATTTAACAAGTGCTATTCATGTGACACTTAACTTGCAAATAGAACAGCACTAGGTACTGTCTTCAGAAAAAAAATCTTTTAGAATTCACTTCTAAAGGAAATGCAGGAGTAGAAGCAAAATGAGCATCGGCAAGTCCCCACATATCCTTCCAGGTGCTTCCAGGGTTCATCAGCTGTAACAGCTGGAGGTGCCTTACCCCCTAGCCCATGCCCCGTATCTATGGAACGGAATGGAACTGAACACCGGGGCTTCAGGAAGCAGTCAGCTTACCAGCAGGTTTTCATACTCCTCCTCCAACTGGTAGATGGCTGATTTCTCACGCTGGAAGAGGACATCAGCAGGTGATTATTTCCTTCCCCTCATGGGTTTGTACAGAAACAGCAGCCCTTCTAAACCTCCTTTTTGTCAGACACTGACTTCAGATCCCTCAGTAGAAAGAAACATTTCCTCTAGAAACTCTTCTGCCCGCGGGGACCTTTTCCCAGCTGGTTTAAAGCCAAACGCTCCCTGAGCTGGCGGTGCCACCTCCACAAAGTAAAGGGCGGATCACTGTCACTTACAGACTCACCGTTATAAATCTAAAGGTTTAAAAATACAATTTAGGACTCCCCAGATTTTAGAGAAGAAATGGAGAAATTTGGTTAGATACTCAGGTGGACAAAAGGCAAAAAGAAAGGTGGAAGAAGTGAGGATGAGTATCTCTGGTCTAAGGAACAAGTTGATTTAAAAGTATAGAGATCTGGGGGAGAGCAAGCTCTTAAAATCAGATGAAAATAGTTTATGCTCTAATTCTTGACCCAGCATCAAGAGAGTCCTTTCAGCAAAGAAGTGTCAGGATGAGACATGACTTCCTTTATGAGAAATACATTTTAATTACCACATAGGAAAGGATTCACCAAGGACACAAAACTATAGGACTGTCGCACTTTCGCTATTTGAAGAGATGCTCTGCTTTCTGCAGAAATGAACTACCACCCACAAAAAGAGTCACTTACAAACTGCACACAAATGTGTGTATATGCCCTTAGCCTTCTGTTGAACTCCTCCTGAGTGTTAACACAATCTCTAATAGGTCTATCAGGTTCCACTTCCCCATTTATGCAATGGGATTTTTAAAAATTTCCAGTCTGTTGGGGAAGAAATCAAACTAATGTTTCAGACCAAACTCCCTGGATCGAGTAGTTACACAATCTTTCAGTATGCTTTTTGAAGACTCCAAAATGAAACACTTCAAAGTACCAGGTCGGCTTTGATTTTGTCCAGCTGCCAGCGATAGTCTCCAATGGCATTGTGGATGCTCCTGTGGCTGTTGATATGCTGTTCCACTGAGGCCAGGTCCACGCCCCAGGCCACCATGTCCATCTCCGCCTGTGGAGGGAAAAGAGAGTTTCCTCCAGTTCCGGTCGTTTGCATCTGACTCATCTCACCACAGCATCAGGGTCAGAGAACCGAGGGACACACGCAGCTTCTATTTAGATAAAGCTGAAGACGTAAATAGTCAATATTTCTGAAACCAAAAAAATTCTGTAAAGGCTTGAGATTCCCAAACAGCTAGCTAATGGGGGCTGCCAAGTACTTCCCTCAACTTGTCTGACCCAGCTCAAGATGGCCTGAGATGATTCAGAAACCAGATCCTTGAAACCTGGATCATGAAGGTGATCTGAAGAAAAATAAAAATCTCCCTGTGTACATCTAAGTGGCTTGTGCATATGGACGGTATGTGTCCATTCCTGCATATGACACAATGTTACAAAATGTGGATAGACGTTTCTATATTCAGTTACTTTAAAATGTGCGTCAAAAATAGTTCATTAAGCTCCATCAAGTACTACTTCCCAAGCTAAACAGCTGACCTAAAAGTATTTCTCATTGCTGATTTCTTTAAATTGTTTTGATTAATGTAATTGTTGACACTTTAAATCTGGCATTTTCCATCACCTTTCAGGAGGCAACACTCCCTAGAGCCCACTTCAAAGAGAAGTTACGAATATACTCAATGCCTTAATTTCAATTAAGGTTGGCAATATTATGATTGTGGGTTTATGTGAGCTTTTTAAAAATTAAGTGTGACTAACTTCCTAATTTGAGTCTTCACTACTCCAAATGTAGGACTGCCACATAATAAGAATCAAACATTATTTCACCAGTTTCATACCGTGGCAAGTCTGTTATCTCGTCTTTCAAAAGAAAGCATGAGCTCATGTAAATTTCCAAATCACCTGTGTCATCTCTTGGACATGCCAAAAGCAAACATTCCAGTCTGTATTGCAGCAAGAACATAACAGGCATTGTTCTACGCCACGTCCATGTTCTAACATACTTGGCAAGCCTTCAGCAAGGGGAGCCATTTCAGAGTCAGACAACTGAAAGTTACCCGGGACTTTGACCCTCCCCTCCCGCAGCTCATCTCAGCTTTTAAACAGAAACAGGTGAGCACACTGGAAGTTAATGAGATGACCAGGCTCAGCTCATGCCCCTCATTACCAGCCAGGTGGATGGTATCTGACTCGTCCATCAGCAGAAACACAGATCAGGGAAACCAAACAAAAGCCTGGCACAGGCGATGTGTGACTGCCTCCTGATTGTACTGCTGGGGACACTGCTCCCTTATCAGCGGGCCCTGCAGCTCAGTCTCCCGGGAGCGAGAGAAGAATGCAGGCTATGCTTCAGGGAAGAAGGGATAAGAGAGACTCCCAGAGCAAACCAGCAGTAAGTGATAAAACTGCTTTTAGTTTGTTTGAAACCATGGGGTTACCTGATCTGAACAGCACCGCTCATCGACTGCATCTACTAGAAAATGCTCCCAACCCAATGACAGAACACGGAGTCCATGTGACAATGCCATTTTCCCAAATTTAAAAATGTTGAGCCTTTGCTACAAAGGATTCTTACAAAGCTACACCCAATATGAATACAGAAAATGATGAATCATGAGCTGCCATTTTATGTAACTGTCATCCTGACTAAGAAGAAATTAGGGGATTTGATGTTTCATAAGTAATTTGGTTCAAAGGTTGTTTCACCTAACATCACTGATCGTAGGATGTCCTTCAAGCCCCAGCAGCTCTGCCAAGCCTTCCTTTGCTGGCTCCATTCCAGAGGGCCGGAGCACCACCCCCTCCCCGACTCCTCTCTGGGCAGGATTTTATTACAGCTCAAACACAGCAATTGACCTCGAACTGCTCTGGATAGAAATTTGACATTTGGGTGTATGTATCTTGTTTTCTTCAATAATACTCATTTTCAGGGCTATGGAAGAAATTTTTGAACCCTCATTTTCTGGCATAGTACCAATACATATAAAACGCTCAAGAAATGTGTGTGCCAAGATTAGAAGGGAATTTGAAAACATGCAAATAGGTTTCTATTTAGATTTCTGGGATTATAACTGACTTTTCTCCTCTATAAGCCCCACCTTCTGTAACAGCATTACAAAGTCTTTACAACATGTGGGAGAAAAGGTTAACTAAGTGATGGAACCAATGCTTAGTCCCATAAGCCCTCGACACTTAGAAAAGAACACATACAAAAACTTTTGAGTGGTTGAGACACTTCAGAACCACTGCTAAATTGATCCAACAACTAGTAGTAAAACCAACATTCCTTACAGCCACAACCACATGGGCACAACAAAGGACCTCTGCGCAACTCACCGTCCTAACACGGCCACCCTCCCAAGAGCAGGAGGGGTCATTAGGATCGGGTTTTCATTATAAAATTCCTATCTACATGATTACGGCACATTTCTACTGCCACCTGTTCATTATGGCGCATAATTACTACATAAAACAAAACAATAATTAGCGCTGAAAAATGCTTTGTGAAACTCCAGTTGGAGAAGGCTCAGCACTGCTTTGTTCCCATTATTTCAGTGGACTCCCACACCACTGACGGAGCGGCTGCACAATGCGACGACTGACGCTTCCCAAATAGGAGGGGAGCAACCAAGGAGCACAAACTAGAATATCCGGTTTTACTGTTTCCAGCTCTTCCAATTTGTCAGCGTTTTAAAAGAACCTCCACAACCTTCTTTTTTCTAAGTACCTATCAGTAACACAGATGAGGTCAGTTACCACTCAGGGGGAACAATGAAGTTTTTTAGCACAGAAACTCCCACAACAGATTTTCCAGTTGTGAATGGTAAGAGCTGTAATTCAGAATCTAATTAAATCATACCTGTTAAATATTACCTGTGTAATGAAGTAAGATTATAAAGGAGTGAGGCTGATTCTCTAAGCCACAAGAGGGGGAAAAAAAAAACAAAACCTGGCTTCATTTATTTCAAAATAGAAGCCTTCATTTTTCACTTGTATATGAGGAAAATTCCAAAAACAGTAAGTTGTTGCTGCCAGCTGAGGCTCAGGCCACTCTTTGTGGCCAGACCACTGGGGGTGATCCTACACCTCTGCACAGCTGGCTCCATAGGCTCGGGACATTGGGGCCCAGCCCTCACCCCTTGGCCGCTGCTTACCCTCTGCTGCCTCATCCACCCCAGACACTCGCTGGTGAGGCGCTTGGTGAACTCGTCCCACCCGGAGCCACTCTGACAGGTGTACCCTCCACCACCCTTGGAGCTGGCCCTCCGGACTCGAGGGACACTGATGGCTTTATAAAGGGCTCGCATTTGCTCCTGGAGCTGAAGCAATCTGAAAAGAAAGGAAAACAATAACACCATTGCAGGAAAACAGCCTACGAAAATGCGTTCTGGGCCAATTTCCCCTTTTCTGAGTCTCCTTTCTATCAGTAAAGAGGTCACAAATGTTTACAAAAACTTAAAGAATTTTTTTCTTTACCACATGACTTGAATCTTGATCACATACAAAAACTCAAATCTGATGATGCTCAAAGCCTGGGTCACCACAGAAAGGGTCACTGGCTTTGCTTAGCCTCGTAGCACCTTTTGCTTTCTCATGATCTTCATCCCTGGGAACTTTCCTAGTATCCTGGGCCCAAGGCACCACGAGAGCAAAATCAGACTATACATCTCGGCTTTAAACTGCATGGCCAACTCTACGGGTCTCCTTTGTGTATTCACTAAACTGAGCTCGACTTGATATTAGCCTCTTAAAAGTGAAATGCTGGCCAAAGGCCTTTGCTGCCCGCTAAATGGAGGTCCAGTTAACATGCCATAACAAACTCAACTCCTCAAAATAAGGACCCGCTTTTGGGCAGGTGCACTTAATTCTTTTCACGGCAGCTTTGTGATTCCACAAAAGATGAAGGGAGTGGTCTTAGTCCATTTGTATTAGAGATAGGCAGAGCTGCAAAATAGCAAGTGAGCGAGCCCTTCCTCAGGAATAGCTGTGCCCGCTTCCAGGGAAGGCCTGGGTCACGGGATTTGGTGTTACGAGTGTATTAGACTCCTCACCAGGCCTGCCTGCATTCCCGTGCTGTGGGCAATACCTTTTCTGATAAGCATCACAAGGCTGGCCCATCTGCCGCATCTCTCGGATCAAGCTATCCGTGATTTCCATCTGCTCGTTAGCCTGGGCAAAACACTCATCCAGCTCTCTGCTCCGAGCCAGCTGTATTCCATCTCCGTATTTCAGCTCCTGAAAGAAAGAATTCATATGAAGGACACCCACAACAGTGGAAGGAAAAGCGTCCTACGTGTTAACCGAAGCAAAAGCTTCCGCTGTCAACTTAAATAGTTTCCATCTTGCAAATAACTGCAAAAAAATTCTAACTGAAAACTATCTTATTAATTTGAGACAGACGTAAATATAGGGAGATTCATGAACCAACGTTTGTGGACTGTATTTTAAATTTTCACTAGGCTTTTAAAAGCACATTTACAGAATGCTGATCTTTCCCTTGTTTCAATATGTTACATGCCCATCTTTCAACTTCACACAGAACTCTCACCTAATGGGAATTTCACTGTGCTAAGAACACTGGACCGTTAAATCGGATAAGGTCTTTTACACACACAAATTGAGCTTTCCTGCATCTTACGGGAACATAACTTCTCAGTTCTTAAAAAGAAAGCCGTCTAATTCAGTGTATTGGGTCAATCAATTTCCTGGTTTTGATGATGCATTATAGTTACGAGATGTCACCTTTGGGGGAGGCTGCTGGATGGGTACACAAGACTGCTCTGTACTATTTTTACAACTGCTTGTGAGGCTATAATTACCTCAAAATAAAAAGTTTAAAAAAAAAGAAAGCTTTCTCTGTTCACATGCAAAAAGCTGCCACTTCAGTGCCATCTATGAGCTTTCTCTAGAATTTTCCAACTGCTGCTTTCATTTGGCTTCTGCCAAATGAACCTTATTTCTCTAAACAGAAACGATAGCAAACATGGTACATTTCCCTAACATTGTTACACTTTTATGCATGTAAGAAAAAATAAACTGAGAACGTGATGCCATGGAAACTTTTAGAACTACATGTAAAACGCATCCACAGCCACTACAAATCGCATCCAGGTCTGGGTGTGTGCTCACTATTAAGACACCACGCCTCCGATTTTGCTTTATGTAAAGGAGTCCCCACACGTGATGAATATTTGGAGGAGTGTATTTCAAATCAGAGACTGGAAACGACCGGAACTAGACCCAAGCTCGTTCACTGAGCTGCAAATACCTTTGTATGTGGATTAAAATGAAGTTATTTTTCTAAGTGGGTGGACTAAACCAGAACTAGAACCCACACATATCTAAAATTAAAGAAATTGGAACGTTAAGACATCCTCTAAACAGAACCCATAAATTCGCTTGGTTAAATCCCTCTGTATATTTAACAGGATTACTTTGTGCTCAGCCAGTTGCCAGATTTAACCCCACACTGATGTCGGCATTGGGGAGACTCGACTCAATTCCTTTGCTGAAGAGACACAATAAACCGGGACAGGGAGAGAACAGGTGGCTATGGGCCCCCTACTTTCAGTCCATTTCCAGCAAACTCAGAGCAAATGTGAATGCTACACTGTTTTCAAATAAAAACTTGACACGTGAAATATCACGGAATCTGTGATTTCTAACCCTCTTTCAATGAGATCCTAAGCTATCTCAGTAATATTAAGAAACCTCACAGGGCTTTCATAAATGTTACCATTTTCCCTCAATTTTCAATTTCTTATTTTTCCATATTTTTTTGTTTCTCAAACAGAATTGTTCTAACAATACGGTAATTTTTCCTGAAAAAAAACTTTATAAATTGATGGTGTACATCACAATCCAGTGACATAAACATGTCAGGTTGCATTTCTGGGAAGACAAAGTATACAAAATCACCTAAGCGCATTTCCAAAAGGGTGGCAATCTGTAGCATACAGATTTGTTGAAAAAAACTTTGTGTGAAACTAGTTTCCCATGGCTAAGCCAACATTGCAAATAGGTTAAGAAGATATACATCCCTCTCTAGGCTGTTTTGCAAAGATCAACTCTCAGTATGCAGAGAAGAGCAGTGAATAAGGAAGCACAGGTCAGGCAATGAGTCTAAGCTGGCCGGGAACACAATCAGGCGTGGTTGGTACGTTAGGACAAGAAGGCTTACCGGCTGCACAATGAGCTCCGCCCGCATCAAACAGTCGGCGCAGTTCTGCAGGAGGTCCTGGATGGTGTTCTGGTTCTGGTGTCTGGACATCGTACCGGTTTGACTGGTGGGGCAAACATAGAGAAAGCAGACACAAAGTTTAATTTCAAACTTTCAGAAAAGTTGCAAATAGGAGACAAAAACATTCCTGGCGACCCTTTGCCCAGACTCCCCAACTGTTGACATTTGCCTGTTTCCTTTCTCCCCCTCCTCCCTCTCTCTGTATGTGTGTGGATTTATGTATATATGTATTTTTCTGAACCATTTGAGAATAACCATGCCCCTTTGCCCCAAAATACGTCAGCATGTATTTTCTAAGAATAAAGACATTGAATAATACAACCACAGTATAATTATCAAATTTAGGACATTTAAAATTGATAGAACACTATTTTCTAATCTACAGAACTTTTTCAAATTTTCCTAATTAGCCCAATAATGACCTTCACAGCAAGTTTAGGGTTTTTTTTCCAGGTCCAAGATCCAATCCAGAAATGGTTCCTTGAGTTGTGAAAACATATATCCCAGCAGCTGATCTATTACGCCCCCCCCACTTCATCCCACAGTGGTCCAGAATGCCGAGCCCCCAACACCACAAATCCCTCCCAGGGAAGACTCATGGCATCAGACCCAGGGCACGAAGGTTTCACTGGCCAGTCTGGCTGAGGAAAACGGTGGGAGACAGGAGAAAAGCTTATTCTACAAAAGTATTTTCTGCAATCACAGTAAAAGACAATAATGATGTGAAGGAAGTGACGGGAAATGTAATTATCTTTAACGCAAAAACAAGCGACTTTCTTTTCAAGATGACCCTAGAATATTATTCTCTACAATGATGTTCATCCAAACGTACATTTCAAACGAAGCACTTTTCTGGAAGAAAACCTTAAAAGAACAGTGGTGTTTAAGAAGAGCGTTGTAGATGGTCCATATTTTAAATAAAAAGATTACATGAATTTAATTTGCTCCAGATATAAGTAAAAAAAAGGTATAATAAAAGTTTTACTTTTTAATTTGCTAAGATATATTATGGTGCAGCACGGCCTTCTATAGCTTAGTTTAAGAGAGATTTAAAACATATTAAATTATTGTTTAATGTTTGAGAAAAGGCCTCATGAATGTGCGACAAGAAGCCTGCGTTCCTCCCAGGGCTTCAGAGCCACCCAGCCCTTCAGCTGGGCCAGCCTGCGCCTCCCATGAGGCTATTTGATGCCTGTTTGATGTACTGGACTTTCTCTTATGTGTGTGCGTTTTCTGTGTGGGTGGGTGGGTGGGTGTGTCTGCGTGTGTTTTAAAGAAAGAATTTCATTGTTTAAAAAAAAAGTTTGAAACACACAGGCTGTACTATGCACAGATGGGATAAAATCACAAGAATGTGGGAAACTTCTCCTAGGGCACCTGATTCTGCATCATCTCACGCTGGGAAAGCTCTGACTTTCTCTCTCTGCCACCTATTTGCGGTCCCTCCCTGCAAGTGAGACTCCCCAACAAGCCAGCACTAGCTGAACGTGGGTGGGTGGGGAACCAAGCTCTCCCTGGGAACCACTCCCAGATGCTGACAAGGTCCTCCAGGCAGGCCCCAGCCTGCTGCCTGAACTGCCCCCTCTCAAAACCAGGACACCCCACTCCCACCCCCCATGAATGCAGGCCTTCTCTTCCCCTCAGAATTACACAGGAAATCTGGCACCCTTCTCCTACTGCTGAAATATCAACAGGACTACATCAGCTGTCCAAACTTGTGCAAAATTCCAACTGTCTTAGAGTCAGAACACTTTCCAAAATGTACCTATTGTAAAATAGAGGAAAGAAAAAAGACAAAGGAAAAAACTCAGAAATGCAGAAACCTCATTTAGAACCCTAGGATAGATAAGGAATTAGGAAGGAGCTGTGTAATTGTATTTGCTTTCTTTATCGAAGGGGCATCAGAGTACCGGACGTTTCTTCTGAAACATTTAGTAATTCTGTTCAGCAATTTGGTTCCGAGGGTGATTCCCACAAAGAATGCCAGTCCCAAGCACATAAATGAAGGGGCTCTCCCTGAGCACAGTGGAAAGCCTGAGCTTCTTGATTTAATGATTTAATGTGTGATGAAATGATTTAATAAGGTGTGCTACTATCAAACCCCACAAAATGAGCTCTAAGACAGAGGCAGATAGGGGAAACTGGGTGAGAGGTATATGAGAACTCTCTACTATCTTTACAACTTTTCTGTAAATCTAAAATTATTCCAAAATAAAAATGTTTTAAAAGAAAACGGAGCAGGGAGGCCAAACTCAGTTGTGAATGAATGTAACAAAGTTTACACACAAGTCTTTTAAAAGTGAGTTCATGAAACTAAATTCATTTGATAACAAAACACGAAACTCACCAGCTACTTTTTACCCAAATACTAAAGTAGCTAGTTACATGACACTTAAATGAATGGTATCCAGGAAAAAGAGAGGTGAGGCAATTAAAAGTTGGCTTAAAACATTGGTGGACCTTCTACATTTTTTTGTTTCCTCCTACTTTTAGAAGACATTCCTATTTCTGGAGAGCAGTTGGCATCTCTATAAATAAGACATCTTATCTGCTTCCCCTCACCTACATAATCTGAACTTAAAAAAACCAGGTAACTTCATATGTTGTTAATACCAAAAAGAATTCTTCATGCCTTACTAAAGTATTTGCATATGTTCACCATACATGCTCTTCATATCCACTAAAATCTATGTGTTTTGCCTGGCATTTTAGTAAACAGATTAACAACTGTTTAGGAAAGAGGAATGCTCAAAATATAATCTCTTTAAGGGTGGGAAAAAATGAAAAGCTGAAGTGTTACAATAACGAAATCAAGAAGCTTTGATATTGCTATTTGTCTATAGGAAGTATGATCTGATCAACCAAATTTCATCTTATACACAACTTTTCAGGACTGCATCTGGTCCTTAAAGCAAGATCTACCTATCCTATCTTTTATCTGTAAGTCTGATGTGTGGCCAAGGACACCCTTTGGGAATAGACCTAGTGAGAAAGGGAAGCAGGTGTACACTGTTCCAATAGCTCAGTCCATCAAAACGAGATGGAGGAAGGGAGACACAGGCTCCCTGAGGTTTAGTAATGGGGGAAAGAGAACCTGTCTTCACAGTTCATTTGGCTTGCCTTGGCTGGGTGAAGAACTCACACAGAACTCTTTGTACCTAAATCAAGGAGGAAGTGCAGGGAGAAAGGATTCTGACCCATCGGGTGAGTCCAAGATCAGATACTCGACACTGTGCAGTGCTGGATTCTTTCTCTGGAGGGACAGGAGAGTTTCCTTCAGGGATCACGTGCATTTCTTAAAAGTTGTGCGTCATTTAAAACTTTTAGGTGAAATCATACTTTTTATTGGACCATATAATTTTAGATTTTTTTTCTAATCTCAGCAATTTTCTAGCTAAATGATATCTAAGATTTCTTAGCTACTTGTTCTGTAACTCTATTGTATGAAACCACTAAACTCACTCCTCCTATTGAAAATAATACAAAAGTCTGTTCTGACTAATGATAATGAAGGTTCCTCTTCAATTCATACAGTACACTTTGGGAAAATGCAAAAATTGTATCATACCCAAAGAAATAACTTTTAAATAAGTGTACTTAAGAAGCATATAAGGATTTTAAAAATGCCTCGCCTCAAAGAAAATTTCAATACTGGTACCTATAAATGTTAGGGGTGCAGAGATTTTAAACCATGTTAGGAATTGGACTGACAAGGTCAAAGTTCAATTTTTAAATCTCCACTTCAGTGGCATGGAGGATGAAAGATATGTGCTCTAAAAAAATAAATAAGAAAACAAAACTCATTTGGGTCAATCAAAAGACTTCTAAACTAAAATTAATAGCTGTTCTTGGAAAAAAATTTGTCCTTAAAGTGACTTTTCCAAAATTGTTTCATCTTCAAACTCACGAAGACAAATGATTCATACTACAAAGAACCTGCCTCCACAAACCTCTTTTTTTTTAGTTCATTCTAAAACTTGTTTAAACAAGTAGGTAATAGTCCCAACAGTTTACAGAACAAGCCCTTCAGCAGCAGCTAAAAGGAAAACACGATCTGGATTTTCATCCAAGGATGGACTACAGGCCCGTGTGAGAAACATTACAGAGCCTTCCAGGTTTTCTTTTACTACCTCCAAATAACACTCTTTTCTTAAAAAAACAGGAACTCCAAAATTAGCCACCTTAAGGCATTAGTTTAACACTTGTTGCCAAGAATGTTATACAAAAAAAGACAAAAAATTTTGAAGAGAGGCATGCAGTACTACACAGTAAAAATATATTTTACATAGTTACTCTGTTTTATAAAAGTAATTTTATAATAATCTATACTGTTCAATAGACACTTGGCCCATGCCACCTAACTCTGTATCTCTTGTGGTGAATATACTTTCCCTCCCATTGGATTCCTTCTTTCCTTCCTTCTTTCCCTTCCCCTTTCTCATTCCTTCTTTCTCTTTCTCTCCCTCTCTCTCCCCTTTCTTTTGTTCATTCCATCAACATAGGGTCCTGCACCTGTGCCAGAAATATCGTCTTACGTGTCTCTGTATTCAGGCTCATGGGATAATGGCCTCAGAACAGCTCAATAAATATTTGTTGGAAATTATAATTATGTAATGCATTAATATTGATCTTAAAATCTATTTGCTTAGCTCTTCATAATTTTCAAAGCATTTTCACATATACTATCTTGTTTGGGTTTCTTTAAAGGATCTTAAGTAAAAACAAAAAAGTGACCTTTGTAAAAAAACTACTTTTACTTTTCATTTAATGACAATACGCTACCCCCAAGACTCTAAGCACACTCGGTTGAGTGGGAAAGCCATGTGTCCATCCTCAGGAAGTTACAGACCAAGAGCTGCGTCTTCTGTTGCGCTTTCCTGATGGCAGCTCTGCCCTCACTCTGCACTAGCTATTTACACACCTGTTCACCCTTCTCCGGGGGAGCAAAGTCCCACCTCACAGTAGTCACCTTCGACTCCCACATGCGCCTAACAACAGAGCTTTGCACACAGAGGGTACTTAATGCATGTTTGTTTGGTTTAGTAAAGCAGAAGAAAAACAAAGGCAAATAAAAGGCTGATCCGAGGCCATCAGAACTCACCTCACTACCGGCTCAACAGGCAGGGCAGGATCCTCCTCAAACCCCCATTCCTACCCCAACAGTGAGCAAACCAGGGGGTTTTTCCTGTAACGTTTAGAAGGAGGTCCTCCTCTGACCCTTCATCGTGTCCTCACCCAGTAAATTTGGACGCAGTACTCTAATAAAAGTTCCACTTCCTTCCCATGTTCATTATTTTCACACCGTTTTCAGTGGATGGGGGGCGGGGCAAGCTGATCACATATCATTAATTTCAAAAAGACTCCGACGTTTGCAGACTTGGGGTGCACTCCCTGCTCAGCCGCTTCCGGTCCTACAGCCTGTGGCTTTGAGTAAGTTACTGAGACTCATTGTGCCTGGAGTTTCTGCGTCTGCAACCTGTAAGGACACACCCACCTCCTGGGGTTGGCCTGAGGCTCAGAGGAGCCAGCAACGCCGCAACCCCCGCAGAAACTAAATCCTCACGGCCAGAGGGCTGCGCTGCCGCTGCCAGCACACCATGCTCAGATTTCACTTTTATTTCCATTTTGTGTTTTTTGCCCCAGTTCATAATTTTGAACTTCACCCAGTTCATAATTTTAAGTACATCCTGCAACAAATTGGGAGTGGATGAGAAGCAAAAAAAAAAAAAAAAAAAAAAGGAAAAAGGAGAAATGGATTGGGTATTAAGTGTGAGGCATTTCACAGGTTCCTAAAATTGCCTACAAGACCTGAAAATAACGATTTGAGACAACTGAAAGAGGGCGATACAGTGTGACAGCATGAAAGAAACTTACTGAACAGGACAAGAAAATTCAGAAAGAGATGTGTTCCTTTCCTTTATTAACTGGGATGACATATGACTATTTGATCCTTACAAATTCAATGTCCAAATTTAGGGATTTCTGTTTTAAATTACTTCCCTACACGAAATTTCACATTCCTTCTGAAGCCTAAAAAGAATCGTTGACAAGTTATCTGGTTATCCACCAAGAAGCCAACACCCTTTTCATTTTTTTCAGGGGCCAGAGAAAGCAAGGGATGTTACATTTGTGTGTCAAGAATTTTAATTCCAAGCAAAAACTTAGACTTTTTTGCAGCAGCATCTTACCAAAGTGTCATCATTTTCCTGAAAGGTAGATTTCACACACTCAAAGTCTTTGAAGGTCCTGGACCCTTCCAGCCCAAGGTGTTGGTGGTAAGGTGTAAATTATTGCACTGTGCTAGGATTTTACAGAATGTTACCTCAAATGAGTGGCTCACTGAGTCTTGGGGTCTGGGGAGGTGGCTTCCACAGCAGAACTACACCCAGCCGTTTTCCCATGGAGCGCAAGATTTGAGAAAAAAGAGCAAAGGGTGGGGCAGTGCTCCAAGTGCCAAGGCCTCAGCACTGCTTCTGGAACCTCCCCATCTGGAAAGACTGGTTAGCTGAGAGCTGAGCTGGACTCCCTGGTCACACCCAAGCCCTCCTGTGCTCCACCCTAAGAAGTCAGCATTGAGGCATCATGGCCATCAGCAGTTTTTTCTTTCCCAAGATATTCCAATCACCTGACAACAATGAAATTATGTCCATATTTAGAGAAAAAATTAACTGCTGTTTAAAGCTGTTTTGTAGATCTCACCAACAATTAGTCGGCTTAATGCAGCATCATATTTCATATTGTGTTTTTTTCCCTAAGCAGATGGAAAGTCCATGAGAGTATTAATGAAAGAATACAATGGTGATGAAATAACTATTTTATAGGAATGCAACAATTTAAAAAGAAGTAACTCATATTAGACAGAAGAGTTGACAAGTAGTAAAGATGAATTCTAATAACTAAGGTGAGACCCTTTCTCGAGCCATGGTGGTATACTGGGTTCCAATATTAGCTCAGCCACTAACGAGCTGTGAGACCTAGGCCAAGCCATTTCACTACTCTAATCTGTTCCCATCTGTAAAATGGGAAGTTTGTCGTGAGGCCCGAGATGACAGACATAATGTACCTGGCACATCATGGGTGTTTGCCAGGTTATGATAACTATTATTAACCACTGATCTGATATTTTTATAAAATATATAACTTACCCAAACTTAATAACCATGTAAATGTTATCTACCATATATTAAGCTAAACTGAATCTTACTCTGCAATCATTTCCCAGAAAAATACTGGAATATACATTCTGTGAGTCACCCAACCCTAAGCCTGATTTCTCAGACTCTCCTTGCCACTCACATCCAGTTCTTAGCTGAAGTTGCCACTCCACCTGGCAATATCTACTTTCCTGTCCCACTGCCACCAACCTCAATCAGACTTTCATCACTTCAATCTCACTGCAATTGCTTCCTTAAGCCAGCTCCCTCCTGCACTCTCCCCACTTCATGCTACCCTGCACCCTGAGGCCACAGAAGGAGTCCTCAAGGTCACTTAGTTAGGACAGTCTTATTTCCCTGCTCCTTCCGGGGAGGAGACCTTGCCTGGCTTCGATGTAAGCAGTGGTTCCCCTGTGCCTATCCAAATTCCCCACCATGGATTCAGGGTCTCCTAGGCTCTGGCCCCAACCTCTCCTTCCCCCTTACATCTTAATGCATGCCCACTTAGGGTGAACGCTCAGAAAGAAGACATAGGCCTTGAATTTGCTCCTAATTTTCCACCTCTCTCACTTTCTCATGCTCTTTTCTCCCCCTGGACTGCTCTCTCTGCCCACCTATCGATACCAGCGGCAATACTCCAAAGTCCAACTCAACACTGTTTCCTTCAGAAAGTCTTACTAGTTTCTCCACCTCAGATGTTATCTCCTTATGAAGCTGAGTCACCTGTACCCTCTTGTCCAGCATCCTTTTCTATTACAGTACTTGTGCACTTACCTTTCTTTAGAGCATCTGCTCCTTTCAAGAAGTCTGTATTTTCACCTTTGAATCTCCCCAACACCTAACACACAGCAGAAGCTTAGTAAATATCTGCTGGATGGATGAATAAATGGAACTGAGATACTCTCTTCATATAAGTATAGGACAGGCCAGTCTAACACACAAGGGACACAGTCTAAAGGCCCAGGAAGGGGGCCGGCTCATGGCCTGGTGATTAAGTTCTGTGCGCTCCACTTTGGCAGCACAGGTTTGGTTTCTGGGCACAGACCTACACCACTTGTTGGTGGCCATGCTGTGGTGGTGACCCACACACAAAAATAGAGGGAGACTGGCACAGATGTTAGCTCAGGGCAAATCTTTCTCAGCAAAACAATAAATAAAATAAGTAAATAAAAAATAAAATAAAACAAAAAAAATAAAGGCCCAGGATGACAGGAGGGCAGAGGTGAGGAGCCTTGGGTTCTGGTGCCAACTCAGCCATGAGTGGACTCAGGGATTTGGGGCAAGTCTTAATCTATTTGTCTCTAAAAAGGAAAAGTGAGATTTCTGTACTCCTTGGCATTTGCTCCACTCTAAAATTCAGTACAAACGGACCTTCTTATTTCAGGCTAACAGATAGGCTTCTTTTAAAAGGTAGTGTAAAACAAACTTTAAAATATATATCAAATAGTGATCACATGCATTTTGGTTTTGAAATCACGAGTTCTGGACAAAAGTAAGCATTAACATAATAACCACATATTTCTGAAGCTTAATGATTGTATTCGGCTTTTAATCCTCCTACAAAATCCATACTTTGATCAGTGAAAGATCTAACTAAGACTTTTTCACTCGGCCACCAAATTTCACTACAGATTTGCAATTTTTTTTTAAGTACAGGAATAAGGCTAGAGTAATTCACAAGACGAAGTCAAATAAAATAGTTGCAAATTCTATCCAGCCTAAAATAAAATAAAGAAGACACAAAAGACAGGTGCGGGAAGGAGGGAGAATTACAAGGGAGACATAATACTGTTCTAAAAATTGACCAAGGTTATTAATGCAAAGGACAAAGGGAAGATGCTTTAAAGTCACTTTAAAAGGAAATAGTATAAAATGTCAGCTCTCTACAAACTTGTTAGTTTATTTAGGTAAGGGCTAAATGCAAACACTGATTACTTCAAAAATCACCAATCTAATTCAGCCAAGAAAGTGGCCGTTTTAGAAATAAATGAGTTTAAATTCAACCAGTAGTTTTCATACCGCTTTTTGTGCTTTAAAAACAAAACAAAACACCTTTACTTAGAAAAGCTTTTGGTCAGAAAAGTACTTACTAAACTCTTAACCATCATTCATTGAGCAGAGGGCAGTCGGGTCAGAGACGGTCGCCTACTTCTACAAAGCGCAGACATCCCTCCGCGCAAAACCAGAAAGCCACCAAGAAAGCAGGCGGGGCCCTGTCTCTGCAGTCGGTCGCCATTACTTTAAAAGGCAGCAGCCAGCAGCGGCAGGCCATTCCGTATTGTGCTAATTCTTCCATTCAAGAAGGGTGAGCAGCACCCCCGCTGGCAGCGGCAGCCTAGGGGACACTCCATTACCAGGACCCGGAAGAAGGACCGCAGGCCGCCCCGGCAGACAACATCCACGCGCAGGAAAAACACCCTTCCTCAAAGTTAGGGAATTTTTCACCTGAGTCTGTTTTCCCTTCCCAGAGAGATGTAAAACTTAACAGGTTTATTAACAGCCTTTAGCTGGGAAAAACCGAGCACAAGAAATGATGCTATACTAGAAGAAAACAGTCTCCCCAAAATTTGTTTCAGTGAAGAAACTTAAAAACCATGTATCTTTATGCAGTTCAACAACCAATGTATTAACTACAAATTTACTTCAACAGGAAGCCAAGGGAGCGAAATATTCCATTAACAGTAATGTTTATTGTCACTTTAAAAGATAGGTATTCTAGGATAACAGAGCAAATTAAAAACAAAATTCTCGGTTCATAATACGCCGAAAAGAAGAGCTGCTCCAGAATCCTTGCAAATTCAAACTTGGATTTAAATGTGTGGATTAAAAGAATGTGCTTTCCAAACAGTGGAAGACTGGGAGGGAAAAGGAAAGTTTCAGATTTAAATGGTTGGCCAAGTTTTAAAACAAACTTAAAAACCAAAGTGAAAACTGGCAAAAATCTCTCCCCTTCTCCCTATTGGTTGGCACATTTTTCCTGGAAATTCCCAGGTGCGTTCTGTTCAGCAACCCAAGAGCTCCAAGACTGAGACAATTCTTTGCTAACTCAAAAAGGAAGTAAATTATCAAGATGCTGCACGAAAATAAATAAATCCAAGCAGAAAACAGGTTGCAACTCGAGCAGCCGCTGCCTTCAAAAATGCTGGCAAAACAAAACCCCCCTGAAGTGTATTCAGCTTGTTCCTCCCCAGCCTGAGGCCGCGGGGCCGGGCAAATAGTGTTCTGCACTCGAGCCTCTTTCCCGAAAGCCCGGCACGGGAAGGGCTTGCCGGGGGCGGGGGGGCGAGCCGCCAAGTTCTCAAGGCTCACATGGGCATCCCGAGTCCAGCTCCGGGGACCCGGCAAATGCAGGTTCATGATCTTCCCCCACCCAGCAAATGACCCCTCGATCGGTTATGCGCTGACTCTGAGAAGCAGACCGTGCCCTCTTCCCAGTGGGCCTGCCTGGGCGCACCTTGAGCAGGGCTGGCCCCCGGCGTGGCCGGCCGGCGCGGGTGGGTCGCAGCGCCCACCCCATCACGGGCCCCTGCCCACACTCGCCTGCCCGAAGACCAGACCCTGCGCCCGCGCTCCGCCGCCAGGACACGGGGATCGTTTCTCGGGCGGTTTTTAAAAGGGGGAAACAAAGGACGCAGGCGCGGGGCCACAGGTGCGCTCCCCGCGGGGTCTGCGGCACGGCGGACCGAGGGGGACAGGTGTGTCCCGGCGGAGCTCCGACCCGGGCCACGCGGCCGCCCCTGCGGGGAAGCTTCTTTTAGGTGGCGGGGGAGGCCGAGGCGGAACCTTCTTAAAATGGGACCCCGCGCCGCCCCGACGCGCAGCCTCCACACAAAAGCCCTTGGGTGGCCGAGCAGCCGAGGCGCTGGCGCGGACGTGGCCTCGGGGTGACCAGGAATTTGGGATGAGCCAGTAGGGACCGCGGAGGGCCAACTCGGACCCTGGCCACCCACGGGCTGTTTGACTTTTGGTTACAGTTAGAGAGGCTGGGTTTTGTTGTCGCAGCCACGCCTGCCTGACCCCGACCTGCTGGCCGGGACAAAGGGGATGCCAGCCCCGCCCGCTGCAGCAGACCCGGAGGCAGCCGAGAGACCGGGGCGGCCGGCCTGTCCCCGCGCCCTGCCTGGAGCCCTGGCGGGCCTGCCCCCGGCCCCGGCTCGCGGGAGGGGAGCAGGGTGGGACCGAGTCCCCGCCAACACGGCGAGAGCCGCTCCCACTTCGGTCCGCGCCGCGCGCGGGGCGTCCGGACACCGGGCTCCCGCCCCAGCGCCAACAGGAAATGCTTTCCTGCCCTCGGGCACAAAGACTTTCCCCTTTCTGACCCTGGGTTTCCTCGTCGGTCAGAGGAGGGCGGTCCCTCCCTGCCCGTCGTGCGGGGAGAGAGTGCAGACCCCGCAGCCGCGGCCAAGAGCCCCGTGCTCGCCGCGCGCCCGGTACCCACCCGTAGCCGTCCGAGTTCTGGTCGGTGACCGTGTAGCGTCGGGAGTAGTACATCCTGCTGGTGCCCCCGCCGCCACCGCCACAGTAGGCCGCCTCGTAGCGCACGTCGGGGCCGGACTCGGCGCGGGTCATGCGGCCCAGCGTGTTGATCCGCGGGTGGGAGCCTCCGTTGACACTCATGTCGGCGCGCGCTCAGAGCCGCTCAGCGGCGCGGCAAACGCGGGGCGGCCGGCTCGGAGGAGGCAGGGGCCTCGGGAGCCGAGGCCAAGCACGGGACAGGGGGCGGGGGCGGCTCGGAAGGGCCGGCCCGGCCGCTGCGAGCGCGGCGCGGCGGGCGGAGGGCGCGGCGGGGACGGCGACGGGGCGGGAGCGGAGCGGGCCGGAGAGCTGTGGCTCGGAGGGCGGCGCGGGCGCAGAGGAGCTGGGTCGCGGCTGGGTGTTGGTGTTGGTTGGTGGGGGCGCGAGTCTCCTCCCCGCTGGCACCGGCGCCGAAGCCACACCTGGCCGCTGGCTTCCCAGGGCGGGGTGCGGCCGCCGCGCCTCCCCCGCCCCCCGCGGGTGTCCCCGCCGCGCCCGGCCGCCCTCCCCACCTGCGCCCGCCCGCAGCTCCTCCCTGCGCCGCCGAGGCGGAGGGGGACCCTCCTCCGCGCGCGGCCCCCAGGGGAGGACAAGCGCTCGCGGGGCCCGGCAAAGCGGGGCGCCTGCATTCGAGGATTTCCCAGGTCCCCAGGGCGGAAATGAGCTGAAAAATCAGGGCCATTCGATTGGACAATTAACTTATTAAACGTTTACTTTTGCTCTTCCCGGGAAACGGTGCCAACGAAGTTTTGACTAGACACATAATTGAGGAGGGAATGCTTAGATGATGAGGTTTTCTTTAGGGGCTTGTTTGACTTTTCTTTTACTCCAGTAAGCGAGAAAATGGCCTCAGATGTCCAATTCCCGACGTGTAAAACGATTTTTACAGAGAACCACCACTTTCTGATGGTCTTCACCATAAATAATTTCTTTGGCGTGAAGATGAAAGGAAAACACTACAACCTTTTTCATGGGGTAACGTGAAAATATGAATTGCAATGCCTTTTATTTTGCCTATGGATGGTCATTTTCAACGAAAAGTTGCAAAGACCTCCACCCCCAGACCCAGTGTCCAAATTTCGTAGAAGAATCTTGGGAACACTTGTCTCTGGCGCGCCCCTGAGCACCTTCTCCCTTGAGGAGACTCGGGTCTCCCTGGGACTTCAGTCTGTTGAGAGCAGCGAAGAACCCTGACAGAGATCATCCCCTTGGTACAGATGAGTAACTCTGAGCCGGAACGTTCCAGCGACTTGCTCCAGGGCCCCTCCCAGTTCGTGGCTGAGTGTGAACTGCACCGTAGTCTCTGACCCGGGTTTAGATACAGACCCACTCACACCATCCATAAAAAGCTGTTTTTATCATTTGAAAAATTGCTAAGTTACTCTATTTTAATAAACACCCACTTAAAGATCTTTATAATAAATATTTGTCATCTTCCCAAACAATGCCAGTTAACTTACCTTTTTATACGATATATTTCTGAAATGTTTATGAACTGAAAAGAACAAAATCTAACTATATTTGCAGGTTGTAAAGGAAGCGGGGGAGTTTTCTAAAAATTCCCATATTAAAGTACCCCTAATTAAACCTCACTTTTCAGTCACAAATCTTTGACAAACGGTCTTGTTCTTTTTCTTCACACTCGGCCACAGAGTTGACCAGTTAAATGCAACGGGTCAAACATACAATGAGATAAATGTTTACCACTTTTAGCACACCCAATAATTCCCATAATTTTCTCAATTTCCTCTCCTTTTTAATAAAGGTAAATGCAGTAAAGTGTTTAAGTGATTACACAAACACTGATGTATGGATAAGAGCAGTGTTTCTTCTGAAACTGATTCAATGGCTGGAAGTCAGCATCAGCACAAATGGCCCAATATCCACTGGTTGGAGGGGAGAAAAGCCATTTGGTGTGTCAGTGCATAATATACAAAATTTGATTTAGGCTGTTTTGCCTCTATGCATCTCATCTGTTTAGCAAATAATTATAACCTACTATATGGAAGGACCAGTGCTAGACTTTGGAAAATACGAAAATGAATAAGGCACAGTCAGTGTCCTTAAAAACATCGTATTAAATCTTCAATTTTAAAAATTCAGGGATTCCTTTATTTCAATAATGTGTAATAAGAAGGTCATGCAATTGCACAGTAGAATTCTCATTAAAAACAACACACATCGATGAACCACCTCCCAGTGATGCCGAAAGCTCTGCTCAGCCAAGGGGCCCTCTGGGAGCTCACATTGGGTAGTAAGGAGCCTGGCTACACAGACCCAAACACCACCCAGACTCACAGAGCCTTTCAGTCTGTTTACAAAACATGGGAAGAGGTGAAAAGTACAACCCACCAATTACACACTTCTGGCAGCCATTGCTTCCTAGCCTATCTTATTGCTTCCTGCGCTCCTTCAGGTATTCCCAAGAAGGCAAATGACTGCCAGCTAACCAAATATGCCAGGTCTGGGAAGAAAATGACTTTCATTTATCTTTTTCTAAGGATGATAAAGGAACATAATAGGATGAAATAAAAGACATGCCAGATGGAATCCAGACCTGCCGGGAGCCATGGCTACATCATTTGATCGGCTGTTTGACAGGGTCCAGCCGATTAACGCCGAGGGGGTGCAGGGTCGCCCCTTGGTGAAGAATAACCGGCCGGCCCCTCACATAGTTCTGAAACCTGTGCTGCTTCTAATTGCCCTTCATTCCTTTTCCTTTCTTAACCTCCAGTTTTCACTCCTTTGGGTGGCTGCTTGGGAGGCACTACCTCCCGGGAGAATTAAATATAGTAAGAGAATGTGACCACCTGCATAAGCCTTCAGAATATTGCAAGGGGCAAGCTCCTCCTGACGCACATAGATAGTGGGAGAACTTTCCTCCCTAATGAGGGGTTCGTACTGAAGAGTATTTGGATCAAAACAGCTACTTCCTTCTGGTTGATGTTTTGCTCTTCCTCCAGTTTCCCTGATAAGCATAGATATACTTCCTCCTCTGTAGTTAAGTAGAATTTTCTTCCATGTGTTAGTTATTGAAAAATATATTATTTCCCTGCATGTGTTTGGCAAAATATTATAGAAGTCTTTTCTTAATTGCTGAAGTCGCCTTTGTGCAGGAAAAGATAGTTAACCTCTGCCTCTCTAAAAGTTAACTCTGTTCCCTGTAAGTATATACTTAATCAATGAATGCTTTGTGGTTTACTCTGCAAGAACATCTGTACTGCTATATTTATCCCCTGCTAAAAAAGATATAAAAACACTGTATAAACCAGTAAAGACAGACTTGCTTTGTACTTCCTTATCTCTCTGAGAATATTTGTAGAGCTATTTCTGTACTAATGCCGAAAAATATAAAAACGACACTTGTGCACAGTAAAGTTGGACTTGCTAACACCAACCCAAGTCTCACGTCCTCTTCATTTCCCTCATTGCACCGACACCATCCATCCCTCAGGAACCTGGACTCAGCTGGAGCTGGACTCCGGCACAGACCTACACATTAATGGTCTAAATTGGCTCATCTCATGAAAGGCCCCACAGTGAAGGTTGAGGATCAGAAGACCATAGTTCTGATCTTAGTGCTACAATTTACTTGGGCAAGAGCTCAACTTCCACATGTGCAAAATGGAAATAATACTACTTGCCCTGCCAGCTTTCCAGATCTACAGTGAGGATCAAATGAGATAAAATGTGTGAACATTCTTGAAAACTATGAAATGTTATGTAAAGCTAAGCTACCATCTATTGAACCAAAAGCTCTTTGCTGGATGTGAAGTTTTAACCTTTAGTGTTTTCATGTTTATCCCACGTGTAAAGCAGTAAAAACCTCTCTTGGAGACATTTATCACTCAATCATTTAAAAAGCAGTTATTAAACATCTACTGTGTGCCACACGATAGGCGTAGGGCTGGTCACACAGAGATGAGTAAGGCTCAGCTCCTGCTCTGAAGGGTGTCCAGTCTGCCACAGGAAAACGAATGATTACGCGACAACCTTAGGCATGCTATTAGAAAGGTGTGTTTATAGAATTGTGGGAGCACAGCAGAGGGGTTTAAACATAGCTTATTTCTTACAACTAGAGTTAAAAAAATTCAGAAGCCAAAGTCTGGCAGAGTACTCACGAGCTGCCCTGACTGAGGTCAGCTATTTTTTCCCTGCCACTTGTAGATACCTCCCCTGGTACTGTTGGAGACACATCCCTGACATGTAACTTTCTCTCTGGCTGACCTTAGAAATGACCTTGTGGTTAGGAGAGAGGTGTCAATCATACCCTGAGCATATTTTTAAAACTAAACAGAGCACCAGATTTCAATGAGATTAAGAGGAATCATTTACTTGCTTAAAATCCCATGGGAACTCTCTCACATCTCTTTGTTGGTAAATGATATCCTTTTGCCACAGAAAAGATTTACAGTCCATGAGTTAAAATAGCTATTCTGCCTGCCAGGAGCGCACTATTTTAACAAATCAGAACTACAGCGGCTAGGATTAGAACCATAATGTGAGGTAAAGAGAATGCCTATTAAAGCGGCACACAGTTTAGTTTTTAGGCTTTATATATATCTCTCTTTGCTCTTTCTTTCTTACTCTTTCATTTGTATGAATAAATTAGAATCTTTCAGAAATAATGAAATCTGGTTCTCGATAGCACAAAAATAAGATTGATCTCTCCTAGTTAAAGTTGTTGAAACTATTCAAAGCTTTCATTGAAAAAAGCAGTTTGATAAACCACACAAATTCCATTTCAGAAAGAGGAAAATGGTTGTGAAATATATACATTAGCCCAGAACTATGTTTATTTTCCTTGGTTCAAGTGTCCTTCAGGAACAGGAGAATTTTCCTGTTTGTAGCGGTTTTTCATTTTTGCCATAGGAGGTTGATTAACATTTCAGAAATTAAATAGCTGAGAGAAACATCTCAAATAGATTTTCTATGGCTATAGTGATGAGATGCCACCTGTATTGGTTTTTGCACAGGCGATAGCTACTAAATTGTGCTATCCTTTGTGTTTTGAGAGTATGTTTTTTGACTGCATTAAATTGGATAGTATAGATATTGGGGATTCATACTTTCCTGCCTGATCCTCTGTTTCATTAAGAGCCCAAGTTTGCAAAATAGCGGGGTTGGAGGCTAAGGATGTGGATGATGGCGAGCTCAGGTGTGGGCTACACTGGGGCCACCCCACCCTTAGCTGAGTGACTTCTGACCCACCAAGCTAAACAATAACCTACATTAATTTTAGTGGCCAAGCCACACAATCAATAAATGTAATACAGGAGCCAATAAGTTAGCCTTTGTAGTATACTCAAAGTAACTTTTTCAGTTCATGTAAAGGACTGTCAATCTCTTGTGCTGGGATTGCAACACTCACTCAAACTTCTGTAAATATGAAGTCAAGGTGCAGATTGTTGCTGGTAAACCCAGTTCGCAGCAAACACCACATGGATATATAATGTGCTAATAGCTTGTGAAGAAAATTATGACTAGCTACTCAGCCTTTACTGAAAGAATTCCAAATTTATATTCCATAGAGAATTTCAGAAATGAAAGCTGCCTTAAAGAACTTTTATACCGTGGGGCTGGCCCCCTGGCCAAGTGGTTAAGTTCTCGCCCTCTGCTTCAGTGGCCCAGGGTTTCACCAGTTCGAATCCTGAGCGTGGACGTGGCACTGCTCATCATCAGGCCATGCTGAGGTGGTGTCCCATGTACCGCAACTACAAGGACCAACAACTAAAAGATATATATATACAACTATGTACTGGGGGACTTTGGGGAGAAAAAGGAAAAATAAAATCTTAAAAAAAAAAAAACTTTTATACCAGTTGTTTTGAGAACTTTTAGAGCCTTGAAACTCTTTGTACAAATGAAACGGATGAGGACAGCCAGTAGCCAAAACAGATCCTGATGGTGGCGGACTGTGTCCTGGTGGGAGCCCAGCCCCACCCACTGCACCTAGCCCAAGCCTGCTGATGCTCTGGCCCCCTGGAGCATTTCCCTAGCCAAAGCACCAAGTAATCCAAAAGCCACACTTCAATAAAACAAAAGAATGAGTCCCAGGGAGGTTAAGAAACTTCCTTGAGTTACTTAACATCTAAAATATCAGCGTTCTGTCTGTTTCTAGCCTCATGCTCTTCCCACTATGTCAAAATTCCTGTCAATCAGGCACAAAAGAACACCTTTCTGAGCAGTGATTTGGTATCAATGTGAAACCAAGAAACCATCCTATCAATTGTTATTTTCCTACACTGGACACATAAGATGTCTGGAAATGCAGTAACTGTAAAGTAATGAGCCTGCTTTGCAGGAGTCACACCAAAAAAGTGACTTCTATTATTTTTAGTCATCTTCCTATAGGTGGGTGATTATCTTTCTTGCCATCCTTAAATCACAGTGCATGTTTCTGTTTTGGTTGGTTTTTAAAAAAAATTTAGCTTCCATCATTTAGGAAAAGTGAAATTAGAGATTCATATACAAACAACATAAAATCAGAATGGAAACAAAGCCGTAAATGATCTGACTTCTAACTTTGGGTAGAGTGTAATACAAAGGAAATGTCACTTGTCTCTGAAGTGACCACCTTTCAAAATTGTAGACTTTCACAGGCAATCGCAAGTTCCTGCCATCCTTACCATTTTCTCGTCGTGAAGGATTCCTTGCGCATACATGGGTTCCCTGCTGCAGAAAGAAGTGTCCGCATAAGGGAGCTTAAAGAACAGATTCCTGTCTTCAATTATCTTGACATCTAAAGCATCTAAAATATGAAACATAAACCAACCAAAAGTATTAACCAAAACACAAAAAGTGAGCCTCTAAAAGCAGCAGGAGCTAGGAAAAAAAAAACAAATCCATCCTCAGCATCACATGACTCTCCCCCCTAATCTTGGGTTACACTAGTTTAATTTTGTCAGAGACGTGGTAAGATCACAGATCATGGGGAAGAACTCAATTCAAACTCTTCATTGTCCACAGAGAAAACTGAGGCCATGAGAACTCACGTTACTTGCCGAGGTCTCAGCCTGTGAGGGACAAAACCCAGCTCACCTGAGAGTTTACTAGCAAATCAAGTAAGAGGCTTACTTAGAAGGAGGAATCTAAAATTGGGGTTTTTCCCCCTCTGATTATAAAAGTATGTATGTTTGCTGTAATATACTCAGAAAAGGTAGATGGGAATGTAGGAAAGCTAAGAAGTTTTCATCTATAGTTATACCATCCAGACAAGGCGATCATGCCAAGCATTTTGGGTAGATTTCCTTTCAGGTTTTTTTCCAATGAATTTTTTTCCCAATTGATGTCAGATTATTAATACAAGTTTGTTTCCAGCTTCTTAATTTATATCATGAGCATCTTCCAATCTCATTTAAAATGTCCCTTTAGCATTGCTTTAAAAGGTGCATACTATTTTGTTGTTTTTTTAAAAAGCCTCTTTTAAAGTGGCGAGGCGCAGAATCTAGAGCTTTCCATGCGAGTGATCCACCCCTGTTCTAGAACTTTTCACATCAATAGCAAATAGCATTCACTGTGATGGGAAATGAGAGGGCGAAGCAGAGCTGAAGCACTGAGCAATGCTTCATGGAATGCAGTTCCAACCACCACCAAAAGGTGTTCAGGACAACAGTGCTGCCCCGGGGCATGCAGGCGAGTCCTTGTAGGGTCTTCCCAGCAAGCCTTCCGTAGCCCTCAGCTTAGGGCTGCAGACGTCAGAAACCAGTTTTCTCCTTTGGTAACCCACAGACATTCCACTTAGGAAGCTCCAGGAGACTGGGCTGCTTCTGGCTCCTTTATCCTCGGGATTCGGCAAACGGACTGCTCCCCTCCAAATGAGAACGCTTCCTTTTAGCAAGAGTCGGATTCAAGAAAGAGCCATGCAAATTAGGAGGAGAGCCTAAAGGATTGTTTCTTCTGCCATGAATTAATGTCCATGACAGCAAATCGAATTTTATTTGATTTGTGCATTTTTTACTGACTTGCAGAATTTTAACCTGAAACATTTAAACCATGCTGACATCAGACAGAAACGTTTCAAGTTTAGGAAGAAGTCATAACACAGATCCACAGCAGTTCTAACAAATCTAGGAAGCAGTTCTGTCTTGCAAAGGTGGGTGTGGAAAGGGACACGTCATTCTTGTCAAACCTGTCTGACGGCTCCCTTGAGTTTTAACTGCTTAGCAATTTCGCTTCAGGTAGAATCGAGCAAAGCATCTGGAGTCCTTTCCCACCAAGGGACTCAGAAGAAATGTCATCTGTCACCTCTAAACAATCTTTTACTTTGCTTTACTGAATAAGGAAAAACTAATCTCGTAATTTAAAATTGGAATTATTGTTCTTAAAACAAAAACCAATATTCCTATTTAATGTAGCCCTGAGAAAATATGTAATATGCAAAAGAAAGTTGGTTTTTTTTGCTGAGGAAGATTCGCCCTGAGCTAACATCTGTGCCGATCTTCCTCTACTTTATATGTAGGTCGCCACCACAGCACGGCTGACAAGTGGGTAGGATCCAGCCTGTGAACCCCAGGCTGCCAAAGCAGAACAGGCCAAACTTAACCACTATGCCATGGGCCAGCCCCAAAAGGAGGGTTTCTTAAGCTTCCTTTTTAACTACAGAGAAACTTGTAAGAGGTACTTACATTAATACGAAATACATCTTGATCCCAGAGTTATCACTAAAAATAAATGTTAAGAAAATGGGTGTGGTTATACAGACATGGATGTAGAAAGAAAGAAAAGTATATTGTAGAGTAAAAAAAAAAAAGAAAAATTTTAAACAAGATACTATATAGTTGGTCACATTTTTTTACATTAAAAATTATGTGTTAGAAGAGACATATAAAGTGATCCTAAAGCATGGCAGTTATCCCTGGAAGATGGGAATGTAGGAGACATTTGTTAGAGTATACATTTCTAACAATAGATCTTTAAAATAAAGGTATGCAATTTTGTAAGGAAAAAGTAGCTTTATACTTAGTATTGAAAATGAAAGTGAGATCTCCAACACCCGGGGCTTAAAAATCTGATATTCATCAGTCTGAGAAAAATAATTATAATTTTATTCATTTGTACAGCACCTTACAGGGTTCTTTTCTTTTTTCATTTTTAAAATCATGGTAAAATATACGTAACATAAAATTCACCCTTTAAATTGTTTTTAAGTGTGCAATTCAGTGGCATTAAGTTTATTTATAATGTTGTGCAAGCATCATCGCCATCCACCTCCAGAAATTTTTCATCATTTCAAACAGAAACTCTGTACCCATTCAATAATATCACCCTCTTCCCCTCTACCCCCAGCCCCTGGTAACCTCTATTCTACTTTCTGTCTCTATAAATTTGGCTACTCTAGGTACCTCACATTAGTAGAATCATACAGTTTCTGTCCTTTTGTGTCTGGCTTATTTCATTTAGCATAATGTCTTCAAGGTTCATCCATGTTGTAGCATGTAAGAGAATTACCTTCTTTTTTAAAGCTGAATAATATTCCACAATGTGTCTATACCATATTTTGTTTATCCATTCATCAGTTGATGGACATTTGGGTTGCTTCCACCTTTTGGCTATTGCGAATAATGCTGCTTCCTTGGTTTTTTTGTTTTGTTTTGTTTTGTTTTGTTTTGTTTTAAAGATTGGCACCTGGGCTAACAACTGTTGCCAATCTTCCTTTTTTTTATTTTAAGGATTGGCACCTGGGCTAATGACTGTTGCCAATCTTTTTTTTTTTTTTTTCCTGCTTTATCTCCCCAAACCCCCCCTGTACGCAGTTGTATATCTTAGCTGCAGGTCCTTCTAGTTGTGGGACACCGCCTCAACATGGCCTGACGAGCAGTGCCATGTCCACGCCCAGGATCCGAACCCTGGGCCACCACAGCGGAGTGCACGAACTTAACCACTCAGCCACGGAGCCAGCCCCTACATTGTTTTTTAAGTATAAAATTATTATAAACTTTTCCTTTCATTTACAACTTCCCCTTCTCCCAGAGTCAGTAACTGTCCTTTCTTTTTACTTTTGCTTAGTGTCTGTTACTATCATTCATTTACCCCCAAACTCTCCTGTATTGAGTAAATATTTTCTCAACACAAAAACTTACATCAGGTTCTGTTAATTTCATCTGCTTAAAGAAATCTTTCCTAGTGGGGAATGGAGGGGTGGATGAAATGGATGAAGGAGGTCAAAAGGTACAAACTTCTAGTTACAAAGTAAATAAGTCACAGAGATGTAAGGTACAGTGTGGTGACTATAGTTAATAATACTGTATATTTTATCTTTCAAAGTTGCTGAGAGAGCAGATATTAAAAGTTATCATCACAAGAAAAACAATTTTTGTAACTATGTCTGGCAATAGATGTTAACTAGACTTATTATGGTGATCATTTCGCAATATATACAAATATTGAATCATTATGTTGTACACCTGAAACTAATATAATGTTATATGTTAATTATGCCTCAATAAAAAAATAAAAATGAAAAAAAAAAAGGTGTTGCAGCCTCCAGATAAAAAAAGAAATCTTCCCTGGAATCTTCTGACTTGCTGTAATCTGAACTAATTGCTCTCCAGACCTGCTCTCCACTGTTGACATGGGACCTCCCTTCCCCTTCACCCTAAGGGTTCCCTTTGCCTGCTCTGTGTTGGTTGGACCCTCTGTTTTCTGGATCCCATGCCTTACACTCTCTTGATTTGCTCTCTCATTTTGGTGGCACACATCTTCCACCAGCTTTACTGAGAAAAAGTGCATGAGAGATGAATTTTTTGAGAACCTGTGTGTCTGAAAGTGTCCTTATTCCACCATGTACTTAACTGATCATTTGGCTAAGTATAGAATTCTAGATTGGAAGTAATTTTCCCTCAGAGTGCTGGAAGCATTGCTCCATTGTCTTCTGTTTGCAGTTGCTATTGAGAAGTCCAAAGCCACTCTGGTTCTTTGTACATTTTATGAAACCTTCAGTAATCAGGATGCTCTATCATTCTCAGAACATAAAATTTAGGGGGTTCAACCTGCATGCCTTTCTTGCATGGTCCCCAGTGCAGGAGAAAAAGAATATATTACCGTTAGCAAAGAGTTGCTGCAGCAACAAAGTCAGCAGTCAGTAAGCATGGTGGTTATTGGAAGAAGAGGAAAGTAGATTTTTTTTAATTTAATAAATATGGTAAGTGAATGAATGAATTCCCTTTAAGAGTAGGAGAAAAGAGGGCCCTTTTCTTCCTTCCTTCCTTCCTTTCTTTCCTTCCTTCTTTCTTTTCTTTCATCTGTATTTCTTTCCAGAGATGGTTTCTTTATCTGGAAAGAATAACTTCCTCCACAGAGAGACAGATCTCGTTCCTGGCAATATAATAAAAGCAGGCAGCCTGCTCCGGCTCCACCTGCTTCCTCCTAGTCAGGTGAAAGTGGAGAGCCAAGGGGTGATAAGGTCCCTAGGTGACAGGAGAAGGGGGAGTGGCCAAGTCTGGCTGTTATCCTGCCAGGCTTCCCCTGTGCTCTCCACCACCTGGGGAACCATCCAGACCTGCTCTCCATCTCCTCAGTCAGTCTGCCCTGTCCCCCCTTGCCCCCCACTGGACTCCCACGCTACCTCATGCGATTCACCTTTCTCCATGCAAGTGAGTCTCTCTCCTTGGTAATTTAGCTGCCTCAGTTCAGTTTCACATTTCATAGATTAATCCATTTCCATTGCCCACCCTAACCCTAACTACTGTTTATCTTCCCAAGTCTCCAAGAAAAGAAAACCAAGTTGGTCCTCAAATCACCTTTACTTCTTAACTCAGTCTGTGTCACGTGCTCCACACCCCTCATCAATCTAAACCTCCAGTTTAAGCTTGTCTCCTCTCTGGGTAAACGTTCACCTGCAATGATTTTCAAAAATGTCATCTCGTATATATCGAAAGCATCAGCGTGCATATAGGTAAATGGTTTAAATGATCACATTAAGAATTCATAGCGAATGGAGAGGATCCAGGGACTACTGCCCTCTCCTTATTCTTTTTTTTTTTTTTTGAGGAAGATTTGCTCTGAGCTAACATCTGCCACCAATCCTCCTCTTTTTGCTGAGGAAGACTGGCCCTGAGCTAACATCCGTGCCCATCTTCCTCTACTTTATATGTGGGATGCCTCCCACAGCATGGCTTGACAAGTGGTGTGTAGGTCTGTACCCGTGATCCAAATGGGCAAACCCAGGGCCACTTGGAAGAATGTGCAAACTTAACTGCTGCACCACCCGGCCAGCATCTCCTTAATTTGACTTTTGTCTCTCTTTACTTCCTGTTATAATAGCTGTTATGATGATCAGGGACTTGACCACACTCCACTTAGAATGGATTGTCCCGTTCCTTTCCCTACTCCAAACCACACACCAGCCTCAGACTAACCTTTGAAAACCCCTCTCCTCAGGTCATTCTCCTCCTCAAAATCTTCACTGACTCTGCACTGTCAGCAGATAAGATACACACTCCCCAGCCTGGCATTCAAAACCCTCCACAAACATATCCCAATCTGCCCTCTATGCACATCATGGTTTCCTGCCTGTGTACTTTGGTTCATACGCATCCCCCATTGCAATGCCCTCTGCTTTCTCCATGCATTCTGCTAGATTCACTCAAGTCTTGCTTCTCCATGCGACTCTCCCAGGTCACCATGGTTCATTTTTTTTTATTCATCCCACCATCTATCCATCCATCCTTCCATCCATTCATTCAGCAAACTTTTTTTTTTTTTTTTTGAGAACTTATGAACCAGGCACTGTTCTAGATTCTAGGGGAACAAAAATAAATAAATCATCTTTCCAATGCTGGTGAAATTGACAATCCAATAGAACAAATAGTAGCTTCCATTTAGTTTGCACATACTATATACTAGGTGTAGTACAAAGCATTTAAAATTATCTTCCCAATAACACTGTGAAGGGGGTATTGTAATCCTGATTTTATGGATGCTAAAATGGAGGCTCAGCGGAGTGAGGTTGTCATGGTCACTCAAATGGTAATTAGCAGAGCCAGGAATAAGCGTCTATAGAAACCTGTCGTAATGTCCAGACTCCTAGGTGACACTCTCTCTCTCACCACACCGCACACCTTTCTCTCTCTACTCCCTCACTCTGAGCTCAAAGCATTTGCCAATTGATCATGTGATATATGTTTTCTCTTTGCATTTTCTTAACTTGTTATTTAATTTTTTTGTGTGCCCAATTAGATTTGTAAATGCTGAGAGACTGAGGGAGTTAAGAAAGGAAGTGGTCAAGCATGACGTGACTTTTACAGTGTAGGATTCATGTACTTGTTCCAGTTACAGCAGTTTTGTAATGTCAACACCTCAGTATTTGATGGAGCTAGGAGGAGGTCATCCATGAGTTAAACATAGATCACTAACACTCTCAGATGATGACTCCCAAACTTCTAAATTATGAAGACTATTTCATTATTAAAAAATTGCAAATCTACACATAAGCAAAGTTATGCTTCAGACAGCAACCGATGGAGGAAATGCATAATGACAAGCAAACTCCCATAAATTTAACAATGCTTTTAACAAATTGGCATTTTATTAATCACAGTTGCACGTCTTCATAATTTTGAAAAATAGTACATGTAGATGTAAAACGTAACTCATGCACTTACGGACAATGCTCGCACACCCATCAGCAATCTCCTCATCTTCCCAGCTATCCACATCCCATAGGCTGGAAACCACCGACCTCTGAGTTTGCCGACCCGGAGCCCAGAGTGGACGGTGTAATGTCGCCTTGTAAAGGGGCATTCTTCCCTTGTGAGTTCAGAACTCGCTGATGGGGAGGAATCTTAAGTAAGGCAGAGCTCTGGCGTCCATCTGTCTTCTGTATTCAACAAGAATACCAAAGGGGGGCGGTTCTCGGCTCACTGATTATGCAGTATAATTACTATAGATGTTAATGGGACTTATAGTAGTGGATTCAGGACAAATATAAATACGATTCAGTGAGCTCATTTTACCTGCTGTTACCTCTCTGCAGTCGAGATCTCAGAGAAATCTGAGCTAACAGATATGAGTCAGTCAAAGCTGGAAGCGTGCGGGCCATCCACTGATAACAGCTTCCTTGCCACAGGAAGAGGACAATCGCCCTCCCAGACCCGTGCCATCTGCTGAAACTTTGATTGTAACTCTTCTCTGTATTTTATCTACAGCGAGGCTATATTATCTGGTTAGAGCATTTCTGGATGAGCCTGCGAGAAATCATTTGAAGCACAAGATATATGACATCACATAAGGCAAAAGGCTACTCTATTTTCTTCATCCACCTTCCTAGGCTTCCTTAAAAAGGCCTAAAGTCCTTCTGACAGGACACTTTGAACGGAAGGCAACACACGGATGCAGACTGTGCCTCTCATGTCATAGTAGAGGGGAAGGGCAGGGGCAGCTATCACCCCAGAAACAATCAGGCCCAGAAGGACTACAGGACAGTGTTGCTACTTAACTGGCAAAGAGATTAGGCTTAATTTAAAAAGTAATAATGATCTGAATTCATTGAAATCTAAACAACCCAAAGTTTGTACTGATTTATTATAGACAAACATGCACAATACTATTATCTTCATCCCCTCAAAAACCACTTAGATGTGCAGGGCATAATTAAAAGCAATAATATTCTATTTTAAGAAATTAGGTGTTTCTCGTACTCTAAAGGTCAGCCCTATAAATACTCCATGTGGGTTTCCAAGTCTCCCTCGGGTGTGAGGAACAGACGTCCTCCTTGGACAGTCCGGCCTCGAACTCAGTGCCTGGCACATAATAGGGCTCAGGAAATGAATTAAAGGATGAGTTAATGAATGGGATGCCTGTGGCTTCAGCAAACAAATGTGTAAACACAGACATCCTCATTCAACAAAAACTCAGGCTCCAACCTCAGGCTGATAATCAAAAAGTCACACATTCTGATAGTTGGTTTTACTATTCATTTTCCCCTTCCAGGTCTAGATTTCTTATAGTCTTTACACCAAAAGCAGAAGTGAAAAAAGGATTCTCTGATGTTGTATGTATGATACAATTTTGTATGATAAATACTAAAATCAGTTCAGGGCAGTGTGTGCAGTGGCGACCAATTCTGAAGAGCAGGATGTGCCGAGGAAGGTTTGTATGCAAAGATAGCATAGGGTGGAGAAGGGTGTCTACTGAGGATAAAACAAGAAAAAAGAGAAATCGAGGCAGGAAAAGAACAGGAAGCTGTGTGTGTATCAGTGCACGCATGCATATTCTGTGAGTGCACAAAATAAAAGTATGCAAACTTATGTGTCTTGAATTTGATCCCCAAATAAGCGGTGAAATGTACCAGCTGCTAAAGAGAGATTCACAGCACATCTTGCTTCCTCAGCGGTCAAACGATTAAACCAAAAGACTGACCCTGTCTGTGGGGAAGATGCTTCAACCCTTGAGCTCTATGGCTTTATATCAAGCTGGTCCAACCACAAGGCACTGAGGGAAAAGGTGAACTGAACAGCATTCCTTAGAGTTATGATTGCCGAGATAAAAATATTAACAAGGAAGCTCTCTGGACATTACAGCAGATTTAAACTGTTAACTGTGAAAATGGAAAAGTTCAAAAACAGACAGTTTTAGCCTATGGTGTTAGAATTAGTGTAGTGTTACCTTGGGTGAGGAGTGACTGGGAGGGGCTGAAGAGCAGGCTCTCTGGGGTGATGGTAATGCTCCATTTCTCAACCTGGAGACACGGTGCACACAGGAGTGTGAAAATTCATCCAACTGTACACTTATGACTCGTATATATTTCCACATGTATAACATACTTCAGTAAAATGTTTACTGCAGGGGCCGGCCCCGTGGCTGAGTGGTTAAGTTCACGCGCCCCACTTTGGCGGCCCAGGCTTTCACAGGTTCGGATCCTGGGCACAGACTTGGCACCACTCGTCAGACCATGTTGAGGTGGCGTCCCACATGCCACAACTAGAAGGACCCACAGCTAAAATATACAATTGTGCACCGGGGGAATTTGGGGAGAAAAAGCAACTAAAAAAAAAAAAAGATTAGCAACAGTTGCTAGCTCAGGTGCCAATCCTTAAAACAAAATAAAGTTTACTGCAAATGCCTACATAGAAATTTCATGGCTATTTCATTGGCAATTGAATTTATATAAAAGAATAGGCAATTTCAAAACTGTATTTTCTCTAAAGACAGTGGCAGATGGATAGAAGACTAATAATTAGGAGAAAGAGTGCCTGTTCATGAGTCAAGTATTGTGAGCTTCCCCAGGAGAGGAGGAACTAGTCCTAGGTAATTAAAGGAAATACGGGTGTACGCTTAATACAGAGCCCAAACGGACTGGCCAGATAAAAGTCTAGGCCTCTGCAGATCATGAGGTCATCTCGCCTGTACTTTCCTAATTGTCTTCTTCTCTGGTATCATTACAGGCCTTATTAACCTGCTGGCAAACAATGAACACAGAAGAGTGGTCATTAATCAAGGTCAGGGGTCACCAAATAGGGATGGCTTAGTGGGTAGATTTTACTGGTCTTGGTACCTGATTGATCATCAGGGATGACCAGGTCTATACAACTGTGTCACAGTCATATTCTTACGCAGAAGGATACGCTCCTCTCACTCTCTACCTCGCACTTATGGGTCAAGAAGGCAAACACAATATAGGGACCCAGGGCAGATCTGACTGCTGCCCTCTTTCCTGAGGCATGCCATCCAGGGCCCTCCTCCATCCACTTTAGTGGCAGACTATGAAAGCTGTTAGCTCCTAAAGCTTCTCGATCAGCATTCCCCTCTGTGATATTGTGATTTATAATAAGAAATATCTATTTGGTCTTCATCTTGGTTTTAGCACAGAACCTCTAAAACCCTTGGAATTTCCTAAGTGGTGAGAACTATAAAAGTGTCTTTTATTAGGTTAATGAAGTGACTTTCGGATCCCACCTAAGGCCTGGGCTGGTTGCCAGGAGAAGCAACCATGTGATTAATTAGAGGGTTGGAACTTCCAGGTGCCCCGCCCATCAGCTCTGCGACAGGAAAGGGGCTGGAGGTTGAATCAATTAAACCAATGGCCAGTGGTTCACTCAATCATGCTTGTGTTAAAAAACCTCCATAAAAGTCCAAAAGGACTGGGTTCAGACAGCTTCCAGGTTGGTGGACACGTGGAGATTCGGGGAGAAGGATCTGTCCAGAGAGCGTGGAAGCGCTGCACCCCTCCCTATGCCTTGCCTTGTGCATCTCTTCTATCTAGCTGCTCCTGAGTTATATCCTTTTATAATAAACTGGTAATCTAGTAAGGAAAATGTTTCTCTGAGTTCTGTGAGCCTCTCTAGCAAATTAATCAAACCCAAGGAGGGGGTTGTGGGAACCTCTGATTTATAGTCAGCAGGTCTGAAGCACAGGGAACAACCTGGGCCTGTGATTGGCATCCGAAGCTTACGGGACCTTTAACCTGTGAGATCTGACGTTTTCTCCAGGTAGATAGTGTCCGAATTGGGTAAATTGTAGGACACCCAGCTGGTGTGGGAGAATTGCTCATTGGTGTGGAAGAAATCTCCCTACACCCCCCCCCCCACACGTTGGAATTGAGTGCAGAACCCAAATTAACCCCTTTTCCTTATTTTCTACAATCTCAAGAATTGGCAGAAGTGACAAGTAATTCCTCTTTATGAAAAAAAGAAAAAAAAAAAAATTCAACCCTAAAAGGATTTGTATCATTTTTCATACTCAAAAGTAAAAGACTTGGCAGCATTACATGCTAAAGTGGTGGATTTTTCAAGTTAAATATATCAGCATTCCACAAAAATCCACCCCCACTTCAACAAGGCCAGTTCCTCCTCTATCGCTATTAAATGTCAGGATTCCACGCAAGATTTCATGAGTAAAAACTAGTGCTGGTGCTTTTACAAAGTTTGAAAACAAGGGTGCCAGCAGCTCAGGGGCGGCAAGAGTGGCCATGTCCAGCCAGCTCAGCTCTGCAAAGACTCTCGCTGTGCTGTCCCCACAAACACCCAGGCTGCCCAGCACAGCCTCTGCCAGGATGCGCAGGAGAAAGGGCCATCCAGCTCAAGGGGCAGTAAAGGGAGAGCCCAAGGAGAGATAGGCCAGACATCATCCAAACCTGCTCCTGCAAACGCTGAAATTGATACAAATGTAACTATATGTGTATGTGTATATATACACATATATACATGTATACATATAAATATATATATATATATAAGGCAAAAAAAGTGCAGACAAAGGGAAAAGAGGAGCAAAAGGGAAACAAGCCGAAGTGAATAACCCAGAAATTAAAGACTCGCTTGCAGAAAACAGAGATGCTAAAGCCAGAAGAGGCCAGCCCCTGATGCAGCAGGAGAGGAAGATGCCCAGTCTGATCCATGTCATAAACCAAGTCATTGATTTATGATCAACAGTCTCAGTATCACCCTTTTTGTACAATCTAGAGGAATTGTTTTTGGGGGAGTTTTTTGCTTGTTTTTTTTTAAAGATTAGATTGGCACCTGAGCTAACATCTGTTGCCAATCTTCTTTTTTTTCCTTCTTCTCCTCCAACACCCCCAATACATAGTTGTATGTCCTAGTTGTGAGTGCCTCTGGTTGTGCCATGTGGGACGCCACCTCAGCATGGCTTGATGAGCGGTACCATGTCCGTGCCCAGAATCCGAACTGGCGAAACCCTGGGCTGCTGAAGCGGAGTGTACGAACTTAACCACTAGGCCATAGGCCAGCCCCTAGAGGAACTGTTTTATCAACTATTTTATAAATGCAAGATTTTAATAGTTCTAGAAATACACTTTTAAGAAGGAGAAAACCTACTCTACGCCTGAAAAAAATTTTTTTTGATAAGTGTAAATACCTTTTTTAGAGAAGTGATTTCAAGGGCTGGCCCTGTGGCTTAGTGGTTAAGTTCAACGTGCTCCACTTCTGAGCCTGGGTTTGGTTCCTGGGTGCTGACTTGCACCACTCACTCAGTGGCAGCCATGCTGTGGTGGCAACTCACAAACAAAATAGAGGAAGACTGGCACAGACGTTAGCTTATGGCAAATCTTCCTCAGCAAAAAAATAGAAGTGAGTTCATGGGCTGGTTGTTATTTTTCAGTACAACCAGGATGTAATGGAATGTTGAATGAATATTTGACCCTAGGCTGGGGGACAGGTGGGGGAAAGTGCTTTGGCAGTTTTTAATATCCTATAACAAGAAGTATAACCGAATGGCAATTTGAAGTCATAATCAGGCATTTGCCTTGTTGCAAATATTTTATATTACTAACCGTAGTCCCCTGTTGTCTTTTAGTAGAATTATTTGTAAAACTGCTCCCTAGTCTTGGCTCCCCCGATAGAATTGCGTGCTCTCTGTGACATCTCTGTTTAAGATAGTTCAGCTTTTCCTAATAACTTTGTTAATGTGGTATGAAAGAACGGAAATTTTTTTTTGCTTTTTCTGCCCAAACCCCCCCAGTACGTAGTTGTATGTTCTATTATTTCTTTCTTTCTTTCTTTCTTTATTTTTTGAGGAAGATTAGCCCTGAGCTAACATCTGCTGCCAATCCTCCTTTTTTGCTGAGGAAGACTGGCCCTGAGCTAACATCCATGCCCATCTTCCTCTACTTTATATGTGGGATACCTACCACAGCACGGCTTGCCAAGTGGTGCCATGTCTGCACCCGGGATCCAAACCAGCAAACCCCAGGCTGCCGAAGCAGAATGTGCGCACTTAACCACTGCATCACTAGGCCGGCCCCCATGATTGTACATTCTAGTTGTGGGTCCTTCCAGTTATGGCATGTGGGATGCCCCCTCAGCATGGCCTGACGAGCGGTACCATGTCCCCGCCCAGGATCCGAACTGTTGAAATCCTGGGCTGCCGAAGTGGAGCATGCAAACTTAACCACTTGGCCACAGGGCTGGCCCCAAAATGGAAATTTTTGAGCATGTAGTGTATTCATGATATTAAATCATGAATTTATGGAATTTTAGACCTAACAGATTATCAATGTCTTCAGATAATGATATTTGAGAGCCTCTATTTTTTTTCTAGCTTTACCGAGATATAACTGACATATAATACTCTGTTAAGTTTAAAGTGTACAACATGTGGTGATTTGATAATAGTGCAAAATGATGACCACAATTGGGTTAGTTAACACCGCGATCCCCTCACATAATTATCTTCATGTGTGTGTGTGTGGTAAGAATATTTAAGATCTACTCTCTTAGCAACTTTTAAGCAGTATTATTAACTATAATCACCAGGCTGTGCATTGGATCCTCAGAACTTATTCATCTTATAACTGGAAGTTTGTGCACTTTGACCATCTCCCCATTTCTCCCACTCACTAGCTCCTGGCAACCACCATTCTACTCTCTGTTTCTGTGAGTTCAGCTTTTTTAGCTTTTTCTCTCATATAAGTGAGGTTATACAATATGAGTCTTTCTCTGTCTGACATTTCACTTAGCATAATGCCCTCCAGGGCCTTTGAGAGACTCTTTTTAAGAACAACTTGTCTCCAAATTTTAAGCTGGAAAGTCAATAGAATAACTGGAAAAAAATTACAGTGACATAGCTTTTTATATTTTTAATACTTGCATTCAGAAGTAAATACAAATTGATCACTATGTTTATATACTGTTCACCAAATGAAAACCAGCAAAACATCGATTAATGAAGAAAGAAAGTCTAAAAGCGCTAGGTGTGGTAGAAATCATAGGCAGGCGGGCAGGGGTCCCAGCCCAGAGAAGTTATGTGACTTGTCTGCCATCACATAGCGAATGTTACATAGTAAGCCAGCTGCCACACCTTCAGGTTCCATCACGTCTTCTCAGCCCAGGGCTGCTTCCATCACCCCAGATGGCCTCCCAGAGGCAACTCGTCATGCTCAGCCATGCATGGCTTGAAACCAAAAGAGCCAGAAATGGGTTCAAATCTAGATTTTTTCATTCACTGGATTGCCTACAGTAATGATTCTTAACACTCATTGTATATCAGATCATCTGAAAGAGCTTTGAAAAAACACAGTTGCCAGAGATTCTGACTCATTTGTTTTGGGGCGAGACCCAGGCATTTTAATTTTTTAAAAAAATCTCCTCAGGTAATTCTAATGTACAGCCAATTAGGTGAAAATCACGGCTCTGTGGCGCTGGTTCTCAACCCTGGGTGCACATTGGACTCACTCGGGGGAGCTTTCAAAGCTACCTGCCTGAGTCCCATCTTCAGAGATGCTAATTCGCCTGGTCGGGGCACAGCTTCAACACTTCCCAGGTGACTCCAGCAGGTAGCCAGAGACAAGAACCATTGCTCACAGGCTCCCCAAACCATTAATCTCTAGTCTAAGTCATCGCCCAGGGAAGGGGTTTGAGGCCCTGATCACTGCCATTCTTAAAATTCCACTGCTGCCAGGGTTCGATAAATGCTTATTGAGAGAATTGCCTGATGAGGATCAATGTTAATGAACAGGTGAGAAGAAAAAGGCAAGTTTAAGATAAGATGAACAGGGGCTGGCCCCGTGGCCGAGTGGTTAAGTTTGCGCACTCCTCTTCGGCCCAGGGTATCACTGGTTCGCTCTCTACAGTGCTCTCTACAGGAGAAAAAAGCAGAAAAAGAAAAAAGAAGATTGGCAACAGTTGTTAGCTCAGGTGCCTATCTTAAAAAAGAAAAAAGATAAGACGAGCATTTGACGTGAAAATGTCCTGAGGGTGGATTATACAGTTGGTGAAGCAAATATTATGACAATATGCAGATTATTTGACAAATGCACCGGTGCCTCTCTTAGGGAGTGGAGGCTGCTTTTCTAAGCCTGGGATATCCTTAGCCCCAAGAATATTTCAAGAGGGAGAATGAGCAGATTCTCCCTACCCTAACTAACCCTTACCATGGACAGAATCACTCTTGCCTGAGTCTAATACAACCTCTGCACAAGCCCCTGGAGAGCAGGGTAATTCTCTTGCCAAATGCTGTGCCCCATGAATGAGCACAGAAGGGTGTTAGAGTGGAGGAAGTGACCCCCTCAATGTGAATTCATACCGTAGACGAGCTATTTTCTTTAGTAGATTTGAGTAGGCTAAGAAAGAAAAATAATTTCCCCTTTTAACATTATTTAACAAAAATATTAAGTGAACAAGTAGGATGGCAAAGCTGTCTTTGCTACAGAACCCCCTACAAGTGTAATAAACACGGCTAGGAAGAAATGCACCAAAATGTTAACAGGGTCTATCTTTGGATAGTGGGATTATGGTGACTTTTATTGTCTCCTTTATACTTTTCCATGTTTTCTAAATTTTTTTATCGAGTGCGGGTATTATTTTTTAATAGCAAAAAGAACACAGACCCTTTTTAAAAATTTAATTGTGCTCAAGTTTGGGGAACGATCGTCAAAAGTGTTTGTAAACCTCTTGGCAGGCAGGTGAGGAGGAACAGGTTTGTCCTGCAGTGTGAAAATTCAGCAGGTCCAGTTGTACTTTCATAAGCAGTTAGAGATTTTGCAATCCTGGCGATGTGCTCACCAGGCTCGGCAAAGTTGGTATCAGACGGGAGACTGACAGAGATGAAGTTCCCAATAGCCAGGCAGTCTGTCCATCTGCTGCCAACCCTGACGTCGTAGGAATGAATTAAACACTCTTCATGTTGGATCGCCACCCTTGATTGATAATGTGAAGGTCGTGGAGATGTAAGGAGAAGACGCTTAGAAAGACTCCTGATCTAGTATCCCTGGATACTGACCTTTGACTAAGTTGGCCACAACATTTGTAAATCAGATGCAAATTACCTGTGGTTTGAAAATCAGAAGACGCAAATGACGTATGGACGAGCCTTTTGGAGAAATTCTAGTGCTGAGCTTATGTGCGCAGCCTACCTGCTAAGCCCAGTGAATAAAATAGGCCAGGGAAGATTCCCGAAGAAAACCTCATGTCCAGTAGCGAGGTTCTCTCACCGGCAGCAACAAGTTTCTCTTTCCTCAGGAACCTCCAGATCTTCCCAAACATCTATAGACGCCTTTTTAAAGACTCTGCTGCTCAGTCTCCTTTTCCTGTCCATTTCTTCCACCTCATTCCTAAATTTTCCAGCCTCTTCTGTTGCATCATACAGACGTTCTTCGTTCATTACTTTCCTGAAACGAAACTCTCTTAATATCGTCTACCCAAATACCCCTCAATACTCTTCGATACCCATCCTATTTCACTGCCATCAGAAAACTTACAGTCAGGAAGTTTTATTTTCTGCCTAAAGTAAATGCCATCTATTGTCAATTGAATTGTAAACAACTTGAGGGAAAGACTACTTACTCATCTTTGTATCCCTCCAGAAGCACTTAGCTACAGTAGCTTATTATACGTGTGTTGAACCAAGGAATTTCCTGTCAAAGGACAACAGTAGCACTTTATAATGATGTCATATATTGATTTATATGGAGCCATTTTCAAAGCATTGATACACACAGCTCCAAATAGAATCCCAGGAATTGCTATCTCCTGGGAATTTCTTAGAAATGCAGTGTCTTAGCCTTCTGTTCCCCCCTCTTCCCCCTCCTCCTCCACCTACTGAATAAGAATTTGAGTTTTAGCAAAATCCCCAGGCAATTCCTACGACATTCAGGTCTGAGAAGCTTTGGTCTAGGGTACCACGTCTCAACCATGGCTGCACACTGGAATCATATGGGGGCTCTACAAATCCAGATTCCTGGGCTCCAGCCCCCAAGAGCCTGATTTAATCAGTTTGGGGTGCAGCTGGGAATCAGGATTCTTAAAACTGCCCCCAGTGTGCAGCCAGGGACCAGAACAACTATGAGTGTCCTTGCTGGAGCTCTCCAAAACTCCAGCAATGTTCTGTAAGCTCAGACTTCTCTCCTCTGTACTGCTCACCCTTCCCCTAAGACTGCATTCCTTCTCATCTTCCAAAAAATACCTCTTAGTTTCATTTGTCAATAAATGTCTATTAAACCCTAGAATTTGTGTAAACACAAAACTTGTTCTTAAACTTCCTTTCACAGTAAATATCTAAATTCTTTTTCTTCATTAACCCTATTTTCTAATTTTGTAAGCATTCTTTGGTGCTACTATAATTATGACTTTATTTCCAGGGTAGAGGAAAAGAAAATTAATTACCTTTGGCCTAGTTTTAAAACAACCTGAAGGGGCAGCCCTGTGGCCGAGTGGTTAAGTTCACGTGCTCTGCTTCAGTAGCCCAGGGTTCCGCCGGTTTGGATCCTGGGCACCAACATGGCACCGCTCATCAGGCCACACTGAGTCAGCGTCCCACACAGCAAAACCAGAATGACCACAACTAGAATATACAACGATATACTGGGGGGCTTTGGGGAGAAGAAAACGAAGAACAAAAAAACAAACAAACAAAAAACAACCTGAAGGTTATTTTGAGTCACGGAGACATCAAAAGCTGATTATATTTAAAAGAAAATATATTCTGCTCTTTAGCCTTTATGAATATGCCAGTGATTCACTTTATCAACCTCAGTGTCAGAGCTAACACTTCCGGAGGGCTCACAATGCCCCTGGCACTGGGCTAAGTGTTTTTCCTGTATCTCAGTTAGTCCACCCAACAACCCTATGAGGTACGTTCTATTATTATGCCTAATTTTTGGATGAGAAAATAGTGGCACAGAGAAGTTCAGCAACTTGCCCAAGGTCACGTAGCTTGTCTCCTGAAGACAGGATTGAAATCCAGGCAGCCAGACACAGAACCTGCTTGAAAAGATTCTGCTGCTTGTTCTGTTGAAGGTAGTGTCTCGGGAACATAGGAGGATGCGGTTTGGGATTGCCTGGGGAGCCTCTTATTCTGTCACAGCTCTCCACTGAGAATTTAGTGCATCTCTTCCAAACCTTCTCCCACTTTAATCTGTGGCCCATAAAGCTGCTTCCCAGGTATAATCTATCGTGCAGTTTAAAAGGATTTCATGTTTGGACAAATTTCTTCCAAACGTTGAGCAAGAAACAAGTTCTGACTAATAGAGTGAAGATCTAAATAAAGAAGTCTCGATAGTTTAGAAAGAAACTTTCCCTCCTAACCAAATCCAGTTTTAAATGTTAATATCTCTATTGCAAAAGAAGATAAATAAATGTAATAAATTTAGCCTCTGGACATCAGTGTGTGGTGTGTGTGTGTGAGAGTGTGTGTGTGTGAGAGAGAATATAAAACTAATAAAGTTAAAGGCCATATCATAATCAAAAGGCATCCTTTTTCTTTGGGCCTCCTCTCCAACCATCCCATTTTAATAGCTCTTTTCTTTCATTTTTCTCTCAGCTCGGCAATGATTTCTTTTAATCCCTTCTGGTTGTTCGAGAGCTGGATTTCTCAACCTCAGCACAGTTGACATTTTAGGCCTCAATCCTTTGTTGTGGGGGCTACCCTATACTGCAGGATGTTTAGCAGCATCCCTGGCCTCTACCCACTAGATGCCAGTAGCACCCCTGCTCCTGGGAATTGTGACAACGGAAAATGTCTTCAGATATCGCTGTGTGTCCCCAGCGGGTGAGGAGTAGAGTGGCAAAATCCTGCCCCCAGTTGAGAACCACTGTTCTGAAAATATTCATTGGGATTGTGGTACCATGCATTCATATTTTGCCAGATTTCATCACTAAATCTTGTCTCAAAGGTCTGAAGTCCACATATTCTCTCTCCCTAGTATTATTTATCCGCTTTTCTCCTGTCCTTGCCTCCCTGAGCTTTCATCAGACGTGCTCCCAGGCAATCTCCAGAAGGCGGTGTGCTGGTGGTTGCAGCGGGGAGCAGGGAGATGGCCTTGGAGGGTCCACGAGGGTGAGACTGAGGGATGGGGAGTGGAGGCACGCTCTGCCGTTGCTGCTGCCTTAACTACAGACCTGGCTGGATGCCTGTGGGCCTTCCTCTGAAGCTTACGTAGACAACACCAATACACCTAAGACATTATTCCAGCAGTTCCTCTTAGAGAACAAATGTCTAATTTTTGGTACTATTGCTACAAGTAAAACATCTCTGCCTTAAATGCAATTCGCCTAGGGGCAAAACAAGACTCTTATGTTTTAGCAGAAAAGACAAATTTAGAATACATGTCATCAATATGCTGACAAGAGCTGTTTGTTTGTCTTTATTCCAAGTGTATGTGGGTCTTGATGGTACATATATTTATGGATGTGAATATGGGTACTGAGAAATTATTGTTTCATTTTTGGGATCAAGTTAAAAAGGACAAGTTAAACAAGATGGCCCATGGCCAGCTTCTAGCTGACCCTCAACCACGATGCCCGAAGACTCAATAGCAATAGCTGCCATTATTGAGCACTTAGTGTGTGCCAAACACTGTGCCCATGCTTTACCTGGGTTGTCTCTCTTAAACCTTCAACAGCCCTAAGAAGTGTGGATCATCATCATCTCCATTTTACAGATGGCAGAGGCTCAAGTTGGTGAAGGAATGTGACCACACTCATATTTCTAGCAAGCTATGAAACAGGGATTCAAACCCAGACAGTTTGTCCCTAAGGTTTGTGGGTGTGTGTGAAGTATTTTTTAAATAATGGTAAAATACACATAACATGAAATTTACCATTTTAACCATTGTAAAGTGTACAGATCAGTGACATTAAGTGCATTCACATTGTTATGCAACCATCATACCATCCACCTCCAGAACTTTTTTATCTTCCCAAACTGAAACTCTGTACCCATTAAACACTAACTCCCCGCCCACTGCCACCCCGGCCCCAGGCACCCCCCCTTCTACTTTCTGCCTCCGTGACTCTGACTACTCTAGGAGCCTCATATAGGTGGAATCACATGGTGCTTATCTTTTGTGACTGGCTTATTTCACTTGGCACGATGTCTTCAAGGTTCATCTATTTATAGCATATGTCAGAATTTCCTTCCTTTTTAAGGCCAAATACTATTTCACTGTATGCATATTCCACATTTTGTTAGTCCATTCAGCTATCAATGGATACTTGGGGTGCTTCTACCTTTTGGCTATTGTGAATAATGCTGCTATGAACAAGAGTGTACAAATACCTCTTTGAGATCCTGCTTTCCATTCTTCTGGGTTTATATCAAGCAGTGGAATTGCTGGGTCATATGGTAATTCCACGTTTAATTTTTTGAGGAACCGCCATACTGTTTTCCATAGTGGCTGCACCATTTTGCATTCCTACGAACAGTGCACCAGGGTTCCAATGTCTCTACAACCTCATCAATACTCGTTTTGGGTTTTTTTGACAGTGGCCATCCTGATGGCTGTAAAATGTGTCCCTAAGGTTTTGAAAATTGATTATATGCCAAGTCTTTCCCTTCTAGACCTTTCCTTCTTAGTTCTAACAGCAGTTAAGCGCACATACACACAATGGAAAGATCTTCATCAGAATGTGGTAACTTGTGAGGATTCATGCCCATTACATTTCTCACTGCACTCAGCTTGGTTTCGTTAGTAAAATGGTTAGGAGGTTGGCAGGAATGGATAACGCAACCCCCCC